>NC_056732.1:988403838-988590892 GCF_019279795.1 Protopterus annectens | reverse complement strand
CTCTTTTGAAGTTCCCTGTTTAAAATCCGCCCCTGAGCATTTTTTTTTTCTGGCTATACTACTCAGAAACAGCTCCTCGTGGTCCTGCATAGTGGTGCTAGCAGCAGAGAACTGAGAAAAGCGACTACTTTCCTGATCTAAGTATTTTTTTGCTGTTTTTACCTGAGAGACCTTCCTTTTCTTACTTTGAACAAGTTTAAACTGCTTTATTACCTGTTTTTTATATTGTACATTATCTGCACTTAAAGTTGCATTTTGTCGAACGTTTGTTGTTTAATTTACCTGTTGAGGCTACCCACTAAAGGGAGCTAGCCTATGTAAGCAATTTATTACTGTTTTTACTGCATTTCTGTGTACTTTTTAAACTAAAAAACAAAAAAAAAAACAAAAATTATCCTTGTTTTCCCGCCATTCTCGACTAGTTTAGACCAGTATACGGGCTTTGCTGTATTCTGGACCTTGGTGTAGTTCCTGTGTTGTCCATTGCCTCACTTGGATAAAAGGAAGTTTCTTTGCTCACCAGTGGGAGTAGGGAGCCTTGAGCAGCCTATCTGTCCCTGAAGAAGTGACCTCAGCTCAAGAGCTTGTAGTAATTGGTCGTTTTGGACCTTTTCCAGCTCTTTTGTAGTTCCCTGTTTAAAATCCACCCCTGAGCGTTTTTTTCTGGCTATACTACTCAGAAGCAGCTTCTCGTGGTCCTACAGAGTGGTGCTAGCAGCAGAGAACTGAGAAAAGTGACTACTTTCCTGATCTAAGTATTTTTTTGCTGTTTTTACCTGAGAGACCTTCCTTTTCTTACTTTGAACAAGTTTAAACTGCTTTATTACCTGTTTTTTATATTGTACATTATCTGCACTTAAAGTTGCATTTCGTCAAACGTTTGTTGTTTAATTTACCTGTTGAGGCTACCCACTAAAGGGAGCTAGCCTATGTAAGCAATTTATTACTGTTTTTACTGCATTTCTGTGTACTTTTTAAACTAAAAAACAAAAAAACAACAAAAATTATCCTTGTTTTCCCACCATTCTCGTCTAGTTTAGACCAGTATACAGGCTTTGCTGTATTCTGGACCTTGGTGTAGTTCCTGTGTTGTCCATTGCCTCACTTGGATAAAAGGAAGTTTCTTTGCTCACCAGTGGGAGTAGGGAGCCTTGAGCAGCCTATCTGTCCCTGAAGAAGTGACCTCAGCACAAGAGCTTGTAGTAATTGGTCGTTTTGGACCATTTCCAGCTTTTTTGTAGTTCCCTGTTTAAAATCCACCCCTGAGCGTTTTTTTCTGGCTATACTACTCAGAAGCAGCTCCTCGTGGTCCTACAGAGTGGTGCTAGCAGCAGAGAACTGAGAAAAGTGACTACTTTCCTGATCTAAGTATTTTTTTGCTGTTTTTACCTGAGAGATCTTCCTTTTCTTACTTTGAACATGTTTAAACTGCTTTATTACCTGTTTTTTTCATTGTACATTATCTGCACTTAAAGTTACATTTGGTCGAAAGTTTGTTGTTTAATTTTAAACCCATTTCGGAACATTTCAATAAAATCCATAGAGGTAATATGGGCTCACTAACTTTTTGTGCTTTAGCCAAACCAAAATTTAAGAATGGCGTAAATTGTTTACAAAATTTATTAAAGCTGGAGAGTGAATTCATCTTAAAATTTGGTACCCTTAAACCCAGGGGTATGAATTTGGAGGTCAATCTCACTATTTAATAACTTAATCATTTCAAGTTGTTTTAATAAAGTTTAAGGTGCAATTTATTGTCTATTTTGAATATTTAGATACTTTTACACATGGATTTATATGAAATAGCTTTATACAATTCACATTTATTCTGTCATTGGTAATGTCTCTTTAAGTTTTTTTGTAGCTTTTGGTAGCTTTTTCTTGTAATTAAACTTTGTTAATTGATTAATTATATTATGTATAGTATAAATAGATGAAACTTGTGACTGTGATTTATTCCTTTGAAGGCGTTCTGCCGAGGTACCGGAATAAAGTGTTGCTGTGTTCCAGTTTTTCGTGGTTTTTCTTAGCTTATTTGGAAAGAAGGAAGTTTCTTTGCTCACCAGTGGGAGTGGGGAGCCATGAGCAGCCTATCTGTCCCTGAAGGAGTGAACTCAGCACAAAAGCTTGTAGTAATTGGTCGTTTTGGACCATTTCCAGGTCTTTTGAAGTTCCCTGTTTAAAATCTCCCCCTGAGCATTTTTTTCTGGCTATACTACTCAGAAACAGCTCCTCTTGGTCCTGCAGAGTGCTGCTAGCAGGAGAGAACTGAGAAAAGCGACTACTTTCCTGATCTAAGTATTTTTTTGCTGTTTTTACCTGAGAGACCTTCCTTTTCTTACTTTGAACAAGTTTAAACTGCTTTATTACCTGTTTTTTGCATTGCACGTTATCTGCACTTAAAGTTACATTTGGTCAAAAGTTTGTTGTTTAATTTAACTGCTGAGGCTACCCACTAAAGTGAGCTAGCCTGTGTAAGCGATGTGTTACTGTTTTTCCTGCATTTCTGTGTACTTTTTAAACTAAAAAACAAACAAAAAAAAATATATATATATCTTTGTTTTCCTGCCTCTCTCGACTAGTTTAGACCAGTATACAGGCATTTCTGTATTCTGGACTGTGGTGCAGTCCTGTGTTGTCCATTGCCTTACTTGGATAGAAGGAAGTTTCTTTGCTCACCAGTGGGAGTGGGGAGCCTTTAGCAGCCTATCTGTCCCTGAAGGAGTGACCTCAGCACAAGAGCTTGTAGTAATTGGTCGTTTTGGACCATTTCCAGCTCTTTTGAAGTTCCCTGTTTAAAATCCACCCCTGAGCATTTTTTCTGGCTATACTACTCAGAAACAGCTCCTCATTGTGCTGCAGAGTGGTGCTATCAGCAGAGAACTGAGAAAAGTAACTACTTTCCTGATCTAAGTATTTTTTTGCTGTTTTTACCTGAGAGACCTTCCTTTTCTTACTTTGAACAAGTTTAAACTGCTTTATTGCCAGTTCTTTGCATTGTACATTATCTGCACTTAAAGTTACATTTGGTAGAAAGTCTGTTGTTTAATTTAACTGTTGAGGCTACCCACTAAAGTGAGCTAGCCTGTGTAAGCAATTTATTACTGTTTTTCCTGCATTTCTGTGTACTTTTTAAACTAAAAAACAAAATAAAAAAAAAATATCCTTGTTTTCCCGCCATTCTCGACTAGTTTAGACCAGTATACAGGCTTTGCTGTATTCTGGACCTTGGTGTAGTTCCTGTGTTGTCCATTGCCTTACTTGGATAGAAGGAAGTTTCTTTGCTCACCAGTGGGAGTGGGGAGCCTTGAGCAGCCTATCTGTCCCTGAAGGAGTGAACTCATCACAAAAGCTTGTAGTAATTGGTCGTTTTGGACCATTTCCAGCTCTTTTGAAGTTCCCTGTTTAAAATCCGCCCCTTAGCGTTTTTTTTCTGGTTATACTATTCATAAACAGCTCCTCGTGGACCTGCAGAGTGGTGCTAGCAGCAGAGAACTGAGAAAAGAGACTACTTTCCTGATCTAAGTATTTTTTTGCTGTTTTTACCTGAGAGACCTACCTTTTCATACTTTGAACAAGTTTAAACTGCTTTATTACCTGTTTTTTGCATTGTACATTATCTGCACTTAAAGTTACATTTGGTCGAAAGTTTGTTGTTTAATTTAACTGTTGAGGCTACCCACTAAAGTAAGCTAGCCTGTGTAAGCGATTTATTACTGTTTTTCCTGAATTTCTGTGTACTTTTTAAACTAAAAAACAAAAAAAAAACAAAAATTATCCTAGTTTTCCCGCCTTTCTCGACTAGTTTAGACCGGTATACAGGCTTTGCTGTATTCTGGACTGTGGTGTAGTTCCTGTGTTGTCCATTGCCTTACTTGTATAGAAGGAAGTTTCTTTTCTCACCAGTGGGAGTGGGGAGCCTTGAGCAACCTATCTGTCCCTGAAGGAGTGACCTCAGCACAAGAGCTTGTAGTAATTGGTCGTTTGGACCATTTCCAGCTCTTTTGAAGTTCCCTGTTTAAAATCCGCCATTCTCGACTAGTTTAGACCAGTATACAGGCTTTGCTTTATTCTGGACCTTGGTGTAGTTCCTGTGTTGTCCATTGCCTTACTTGGATAGAAGGAAGTTTCTTTGCTATCCAGTGGGAGTGGGGAGCCTTGAGCAGCCTATCTGTCCCCGAAGGAGTGAACTCATCACAAAGGCTTGTAGTAATTGGTCGTTTTGGACCATTTCCAGCTCTTTTGAAGTTCCCTGTTTAAAATCCGCCCCTTAGCGTTTTTTTTCTGGTTATACTACTCATAAACAGCTCCTCGTGGACCTGCAGAGTGGTGCTAGCAGCAGAGAACTGAGAAAAGAGACTACTTTCCTGATCTAAGTATTTTTTTGCTGTTTTTACCTGAGAGACCTACCTTTTCATACTTTGAACAAGTTTAAACTGCTTTATTACCTGTTTTTTGCATTGTACATTATCTGCACTTAAAGTTACATTTGGTCGAAAGTTTGTTGTTTAATTTAACTGTTGAGGCTACCCACTAAAGTAAGCTAGCCTGTGTAAGCGATTTATTACTGTTTTTCCTGAATTTCTGTGTACTTTTTAAACTAAAAAACAAAAAAAAAAACAAAAATTATCCTTGTTTTCCCGCCTTTCTCGACTAGTTTAGACCAGTATACAGGCTTTACTGTATTCTGGACTGTGGTGTAGTTCCTGTGTTGTCCATTGCCTTACTTGTATAGAAGGAAGTTTCTTTTCTCACCAGTGGGAGTGGGGAGCCTTGAGCAGCCTATCTGTCCCTGAAGGAGTGACCTCAGCACAAGAGCTTGTAGTAATTGGTCGTTTGGACCATTTCCAGCTCTTTTGAAGTTCCCTGTTTAAAATCCGCCCCTGAGCATTTTTTTTTTCTGGCTATACTACTCAGAAACAGCTCCTCGTGGTCCTGCATAGTGGTGCTAGCAGCAGAGAACTGAGAAAAGCGACTACTTTCCTGATCTAAGTATTTTTTTGCTGTTTTTACCTGAGAGACCTTCCTTTTCTTACTTTGAACAAGTTTAAACTGCTTTATTACCTGTTTTTTGCATTGTACATTATCTGCACTTAAAGTTACATTTGTTTGAAAGTTTGTTGTTTAATTTAACTGTTGAGGCTACCCACTAAAGTGAGCTAGCCTGTGTAAGCGATGTGTTACTGTTTTTCCTGCATTTCTGTGTACTTTTTAAACTAAAAAACAAAAAAAAATCCTTGTTTTCCCGCCTTTCTCGACTAGTTTAGACCAGTATACAGGCTTTGCTGTTTTCTGGACTGTGGTGTAGTTCCTGTGTTGTCCATTGCCTTACTTGGATAGAAGGAAGTTTCTTTGCTCATCAGTGGGAGTGGGGAGCCTTGAACAGCCCATCTGTCCCTGAAGGAGTGACCTCAGCACAAGAGCTTGTAGCAATTGTTCGTTTTGGACCATTTCCACCTCTTTTGAAGTTCCTTGTTTAAAATCCACCCCTGAGTGTTTTTTTTTTGGCTATTCTGCTCAGAAACAGCTCCTTGTTTTCCTGCAGAGTGGTGCTAGCAGCAGAGAACTAAGAAAAGCGACTACTTTCCTGATCTAAGTATTTTTTTGCTGTTTTTATCTGAGAGACCTTTCTTTTCTTACTATGAACAAGTTTAAACTGCTTTATTACCTGTTTTTTGCATTGTACATTATCTGCACTTAAAGTTACATTTGGTCATTAGTCTGCTGTTTAATTTAACTGTTGAGGCTACCCACTAAAGTGAGATAGCCTGTGTAAGCAATTTATTGCTGTTTTTCCTTTATTTCTGTGTACTTTTTAAACAAAAAAACAAAAAAAAAACAAAAAAATATCCTTGTTTTCCTGCCTTTCTCGACTAGTTTAGACCAGTATACAGGCTTTGCTGTATTCTGGACTGTGGTCTAGTTCCTGTGTTGTCCATTGCCTTACTTGGATAGAAGGAAGTTTATTTGCTCACCTGTGGAGTGGGGAGCCTTGAGCAGCCCATCTGTCCATGAAGGAGTGACCTCAGCACAAGAGCTTGTAGTAATTGGTCGTTTTAGACCATTTCCAGCTCTTTTGAAGTTCCCTGTTTAAAATGCGCCCCTGAGCATTTTTTTCTGGCTATACTACTCAGAAACAGCTCCTTGTGGTCTTGCAGAGTGGTCCTAGCAGCAGAGAACTGAGAGAAGTGGCTACTTTCCTGATCTAAGTATTTTTTTGCTGTTTTTACCTGAGAGACCTTCCTTTTCTTACTTTGAACAAGTTTAAACTGCTTTATTACCTGTTTTTTGCATTGTACATTATCTGCACTTAAAGTTACATTTGGTCAAAAGTCTGTTGTTTAATTTAACTGTTGAGGCTACCCACTAAAGTGAGCTAGCCTGTGTAAGCAATTTATTACTGTTTTTCCTGCATTTCTGTGTACTTTTTAAACTAAAAAACAAAAAAAAACAAAAATTATCCTTGTTTTCCCGCCATTCTCGACTAGTTTAGACCAGTATACAGGCTTTGCTGTATTCTGGACCTTGGTGTAGTTCCTGTGTTGTCCATTGCCTCACTTGGATAGAAGGAAGTTTCTTTGCTCACCAGTGGGAGTAGGGAGCCTTGAGCAGCCTATCTGTCCCTGAAGGAGTGACCTCAGCACAAGAGCTTGTAGTAATTGGTCGTTTTGGACCATTTCCAGCTCTTTTGTAGTTCCCTGTTTAAAATCCACCCCTGAGCGTTTTTTTCTGGCTATACTACTCAGAAGCAGCTCGTCGTGATCCTGCAGAGTGGTGCTAGCAGCAGAGAACTGAGAAAAGTGACTACTTTCCTGATCTAAGTATTTTTTTGCTGTTGTTACCTGACAGACCTTCCTTTTCGTACTTTGAACAAGTTTAAACTGATTTATTACTTGTTTTTTGCATTGTACATTATCTGCACTTAAAGTTACATTTGGTCGAAAGTTTGTTGTTTAATTTAACTGTTGAGGCTTCCCAGTAAAGTGAGCTAGCCTATGCAAGCGATGTGTTACTGTTTTTTTACTGCATTTCTGTGAACTTTTTAAACTAAAAAACAAAAAAAACCCCCAAAAAAATCCTTGTTTTCCGCCTTTCTCGACTAGTTTAGACCAGTATACAGGCTTTGCTGTATTCTGGATTGTGGTCTAGTTCCTGTGTTGTCCATTGCCTTACTTGGATAGAAGGAAGTTTCTTTGCTCACCAGTGTGAGTGGGGAGCCTTGAGCAGCCTATCTGTCCCTGAAGGAGTGACCTCAGCACAAGAGCTTGTAGTAATTGGTCGTTTTGGACCATTTCCAGCTCTTTTGAAGTTCCCTGTTTAAAATCCGCGTTTGCGTGGCTTTTCATGATTGTGGGCATAGCACAGCTCCGGTTAAACAGGCTTAAACTATTCCTGGCTCCGCCAAGTCTGCACTTCAATTTTTCCCTTAAGAATGCTCTACTTTCAACAAAATCAGTCTATTCGTTTTATCATAAGCCTAGCACTTGCTCCTAAAACCTTTCTTTTAAGTGAAGCACCTTTAATCTAACATAAGCACTACATCCACCTACAACCCGTGCTACTACCCACTTCCCTTCAAAGTCCTCTCTCTGACCCAGTTACACATCACCCCCTTAAACTATTCTGGCATGTCGAGTGGTATATTACTGACGTCCTCTCCAGTTCAGCTGGTTAATCTGGGAATCCTAAGACAATGTTTCAATTGTCTCATGTACACAGACAACCCTCTCCTCCTCCCAACAAACACAAACACATGTGAGAGATTCAACTATATAGCCAAACTGGAGGCTGATCTCTCTCAACACAGGTCTAGCAAGACCAGACAGGAGGAGAAGGTAACCACACACACAACAAACCCAGTCTTGCATAAACCAACCACAACTGCAAACCAAACACATAGTAACACAAAGTCATACTCGGAGGGTCTAATAAAAAACTTACCGAAACAACAGAGGCTCACAAAGCAGACATCCAAGAAAACACCACCTCAAACCTCTGCACAAGCAACACATAGTACACAAAGTCAGTGTTCCAAACAATCACAGCCCTTAAGGTGAAACACCATGCCTGATACACTAGTAATAGGTGACTCTATAGTCAGACACTCTGATGTCCCACTTACCAGGCTGAACAAAGAGAGGGTAACGGTGAGCTGCCTGTCGGGAGCTAGGATCCTCCACATAACACAAGCACTCAGGTCACTCCAAAGCAAGTACAAATATGACTCCGTCATTGTCCATGCCGGCGTGAATGACCGGAGATGTACCTCCTTGGACTACATGAAAAGAGACATAGAGGAGCTCTCTGATTATGTAGCCCAGGCCGGTATGACTCTGACCCTGAGCAGAATCTTGCCCTCACCAAGAATGATGCCACAATACAAAGACAAGATGATCAGCTTTAATAATTGGCTCAATTATTGGTGTCATTCTAGGGGGATCCAATGTCTGTCTGCTTGGGATGACATGCTGGACAAGCCACACTGCTTTGCAAGGGACGGCTTACACCTGTCACCACTGGGCTTCCGGATATTGGCTAAGGCTCTTGCCACCCCCATAGTGCCTTTTTTAGGCAAGGCTCAAAAGGCAAACCCACCACCTTAGAAAACAATAAAGGAACAAAACTAAGGGTAATGCTGCTCAACGCCAGAAGTCTAAATCTCAAGATGCAGTCTCTCAAAGCACTCCTCAGTATGGAGAGCATCGATGTCTGTGCAGTAACTGAAACCTGGTTCAAGGCTCCTGAGAGCACCCCAGCCCTACCAGGTTATACCTCGTATCATTCATTTCGGCCCCAAAACCTGGGCCGAACCACAAAAGGAGGGGGAGTGTCCATATTCATTAAAGACACCCACACCTCCAGGTTAGTGGCAATGCATGAAGCATCGGAGACCATCCATGTGCAACTCACCATAGGCAAAACTGCTATACAACTTGTAGCATGCTACAGACCACGCTCGCAATCTCAGGAACTCCAATCAGCCTTCCTGAAGACACTGGAGGATATGAATGTCTCACCAAATACCATCATATTGGGAGACTTCAACTACCCAAACATAGACTGGGTGCATTACTCAAGCCCCAACACCCTAGCCCAAAGGTTCCTGGAATTCATCAACTCAAATGCGATGGAACAACTAGTCACCTCCCCCACAAGGGGAAATAATATACTTGACCTGATCATCACAAACATGGGGACAAAATGCTCAACACCGGAAGTATACCCCTCACTAGTGAAATCAGACCATAAACTAATAACCCTAGATATTCATATCCTACCTCCACCCCCAGCACAAAAGACTACAGTGAGAAACTTCTCAAAAGCTGACTTTTATACTCCTTAGGACTGAAATGGTATCCTTCAAGCCCCCTGGGCCAGTGGAAACCACATCCCACACTGCTGAATCCTTCACAAATGCTGTCTACGGGCATCTCCAAGAATGCATGGATCATGCAATCCCAAATAAAACGTAGACCCTTTCCACCAAAGGCAGGCATCCTATCTGGTGGACCCCAGCCATAAACAAACTTTATAACAAGAGAAGGAAGCTACTGCAAGACAGAGCAAAATGCCATAAAGGGAAGGCATCCCTGATCAGCACTAGCAAAAAACTACGTTCACTAATAAAATAATCAAAGGCCAACTTCGAAAGAAAAATCACTACGGACACTAAAGATAATCACAAGGCCTTCTTCAGTTATGTTAGAAACCTGGGTGGAAACCCTCAGATATGTGCAGAGTTAGTTCATAATGGCAAAAAATACACTGAACCCACAGATATTACCAACATACTGGCAGACAGGTTCAGTGCAAATTTCTCCCCTCCCTCTCCCCCAAAAGACGAAATAAATATCTCAGCTGAATGCAACCTCCCTGAAATCTCAGATGTCCAGGTGAGAGCTGCCCTCAGCAAAGCTAAAAATACAGCATCCATGGGACCTGCTGGTGTCCTGGGTTGCGTGCTACGTGAACTCCTAGAGTAGCTAAACCCGCACATAAGAACGCTGTTTAATCTTAGCCTTGCTACAGGATACATCCCTGAACACTGGCGTACAGCTACAGTGGTCCCACTCCACAAAGGTGGCACCTCTACGGACCCTGGAAACTACCGCCCCATAAGCTTGACCAGCCTGGTCTGCAAAGCTATGGAAAGGATCATTATGGAACTCATAAACAAAGACATCGGGGACCTACAGACAATTGACCCTACCCAGTTTGGCTTTGTAAAAGGCAGATCCTGTCTTTTAAACCTGGTGGACTTTTTTGAAACAGTCACTAGAGCCATCGATGAAGGCAAAGCAGTTCATACAGCCTACCTGGATCTGGCAAAAGCCTTCGACACAATACCCCACTCAGGCATCATAGACAAGCTCAACAGCTTAGATGTAAACCCGTTTGTCACAAGATGGGTTGCAAACTGGCTAAAGGACAGAACCCACAAAGTCAGAATAGCAGGAGCTATAGTCACAAGTGGAGTCCCACAGGGCTCTGTCTTGGGACCCCTCTTGTTCGGCATTTATTTCTCAGATGTGCAGCAAACATAGGGGGGTTGTGGCTGACAAAGTTCGCAGACGACTGCAAACTAGGCACCATAGTCGACACACCAGCTGACACATGCATCCTCCAGTAGGGCCTCACAGAAACAGACGACTGGTGCCAGAGTCATGGCCTTAAACTAAATGCCAAAAAATGTATAGTCATCCCCTTTGGAAAAAACAAAGTACCCACAAATTACCACATAGGTGATAATCCACTAAGTACGGAAAAAGTAATCAGAGACCTGGGCACCCAAGTTGACAGTGACCTCTCATTTGACACCCACATCGCCAAAGTGGTTAGAAAGACCTTCTACCTTGCTCACCTTATCATGAAGGGATTCACATCCAGATCAAAGGATGTCATTGTACCCTTATATTCCTCCATTATTAGGCCTATGATTGAGTACAATGCCCCATTTGGTATGTACCTCACCCAGCACCTGCAGCAGCTGGAGAGACCCCAAAAGTACCTTACCAAGAGGATCAAGGGTCTCCAGCATATGTCATATGCTGCCAGACTGAAAAAGCTCCAGCTCTATTCAGTAGCATACCGCCTGCTCAGAGGTGATCTGTGCCTTACGTACAAGGCCATGTCCAATTCAGAATTAATGGACATGCTCCACCTCAAAAAATCCAAATCCATCAGAGCCACAAGAGCTAAAGATCTAAACCTCAGCACAAATATAAATAGGACATGCTGGAGGGACAGATTCATAACCCAGAGGCTTCCCGCACTCTGGAACAGGATAGCTGTCCATGTTAGGCAGAGCCCCTCACTGACTCTTTTCAAGAGAAATCTGGATGAATGGATGGGTGATAGTAGGTTTACCCCGGGGGTCATCTCTGTGTCATTGCTAGATAGAGGCACAGTAAACTAAATTTAATTTAAATTGTACACTTTTGTATCATTACATGGGGTGGCGAAAGCCACATACACTTTGGCTAGGCTTATAAATGCCCTAGGGCAGATAGCCTAGTCTTATACTATTAAACTATGAAACTATAAAAGACCACAATCCATGACTTGGTGACACAACACTTTTAACAAACTTCCATGGTTTTCATGCAAAATTTACATCTGACTTTTGTTTGTTTTCAGAATGTTGGCACTGCTCAACTAGATATTTTGGACAATATTTCTGCCTTTTGATGTTCTGTGTTATTATAACCAGAGGGATGGTTAGGTGAGAACATGAATTACTACTTTTTGGATTAAATCATGGATGGATCAGCCACATAAGGTTGAGATTTTGTTTAGGCTTATTGCATTTCTTATTATACTCAGTAGTTGTCTGAGTGAGATAAAGGTTATTACTTGCTGACTACTACCAGCATGGAGCTGTGTTATATTTTGGGAATTTTTCTTGGCTGTGTCAGTAATGTGTGGAATTTAGGTGGGAGGAAGGGCTCGGTGTTATACTATTTTACTGAACTACTCAGATCTTCTCCGTACCAATGATAATGAGTCTGTGTTACATAATAGCTGCACAAGGTAATATAATGAATGCCTACTCAACAGGTTACATGCAACAATTATCACCTGTGTCTGAGCATGCAGAACTTTGCAGTAATGAAAGGCAGGCCATTATCATATTAGCAATAAGTCAGACTCATTATCACTTTTCAGGTAAAACTCTCAGCAGCTGTCACTGTTATTCACATAAGTAGAAGTCATTATCACATTGATGAATGCTCAAGCCAGATTGTGTTTTTTCTCTGCTTGGAGTCATTGCAAGTCACCCTCCCCCATTCTTCATCAACTACCTGCCCTCTGAAACCCCCTGATTTTTTTTATTCCTGTACACGCACACACACACACACACACACACACACACACACACACACACACACACACACACACACACACACACACACACACACACACACACACACACATATATATATATATATATATATATATATATATATATATGTGTGTGTGTGTGTGTGTATGTGTGCATGGATATATATGTATATACATAATGTACATGCACATATATATACATATACACACGCATATATATATATATATATATATATATATATATATATATATATATACATATATATATATAGATTCACTTCATAATCTCGAAATACTGAAACATCGAATTTCAGTATCTCGAGACCATGAAACCGAATCCACAAAACACTGAAACTAAAAAATCACGAGCCTAAAACCGCAAAATTCAAAAACCCAAACCAACCGTACACACCACACCACACATAGACCAAAACACCCACGTCACAATTTAAAACACAAAACTACACACAGACACAACTGATACACACATAAGCAGTTGGGCAACCCCCCTGCACCCTCCACACTCTCCCTATTTATATATACTATATCCACGATCGCACATACAGGAAACAAAAGCAAACTCACACACGCACATTCTCCAGTCCCTTACACACACATCAACCATATCAGCACACTTACATAAGCTCTACCTCCCACTCAAAACCCTTACAAAACACTCACTTACCTGACGTAACACCTAGATCCACACACGGCACCATGCACCCTCAACACACAAACTCAAAAATAATGTAGCGTAAGTCCATAACCCCGGATTTGAGATATTTGAATTCGCGATTATGAACTGTCGCCATTTACAACATTCGGCTTCAGAGTCTCGAGATACTGAAATTCGACATTCCAGTATTTCAAGATTATAAAGTGTTCCTATATATATATATATATATATATATATATATATATATGTATATATATATATGTATATATATATATATATATATATATATATATATATATATATATATATACATATATATATATATATATATATATATATATATGTATATATCTTGCCAGACCGACTTACTTCACTTTGTGATCAGTCTGACAGTGGTCACTCTTGGGAGATAGGGTGATGAATCTGCATAATTTGTCTGTAGTTTATTTAAAGGGGCTTTGTGACTGGCCAGCTTTTGTGCTATTCATAACAGTGGCTGTATTCTGGTCCCACTTGGTGTATATATTGATTTAATAATTCACTAGGGTGTAACTCTTTCTGTTATTTTAATTGTTTTATCTAACTGGACATTTCTTAAACATGAGTGTTTGGTGCATGTACAAACATTAGCTCATTGATGAAAGCACAGTTCCTTTCATTGTGTATTATCTGTATTTTCACGAGTAAAATGCAGATGCAAGTATCCATTTTAGTGCAGTGGTGGTCCTTACCCTGCTTTTTCCATTTACATGTGCTCTTTCTGTGCCTCCTTGTCAGTCACTGTGTGTAATTTGGTGTTTTCACGGGTAGTAGGTATGTACCTATGCAGCATCATCACCACTTACGTACATAATGCAAAGAATACTGCCTGTGTGGATAGGATGGAAGATTTGGATGGGCTAACCAGGTAATGCATATGATATATGTATATATGTAGTCTTCCAATACATCAGTCAAACATCAGTAGTGATCTGTTTGCATTTTCTTTCTTGGGCAGGTTTGTCCACCTTCTGACACCGACATGGCTTCATGGGCAGGAGAACAACAAGTGACAGTGTGAGTATGTGACCATTCCTACATTCACTGGGATGCCAGCCATGCCTCCAAAACTGAAAACCATTACAACTTGAGTTTCCCCACATCCAGTGTGAAGGTATACTGGGTTGCAAGAAGAGGTATGCATTGGAGCGGAGTAGTGCAGTTGTTGAAAGAGAAGTGCTCCATCTACCCTGAGCCCGACATTCCTGTGCTGCACATTGGAGGGAATGATGTCATCAGTCAACCACTCGGAATCCTACAATTTTAAATCACAGCAATTTTTGAACACCTGCAGTTGTGGTGGCCATGTTGTCATTTTGTGTGGCCAGATATAATTCCTCGACAGATATGGAAAACAGCAAACAGTCAACAGGCAACTCACAAGGCCAGACATTTACAGAATGGGTTCATGCATGGCATGATGCACAGGGTCGGTGGATCTACAATCTACCATGACAGTATCACCACGGAAGATGTTCACCTGTTCAGAAGGGATGGCATTCACCTAACTGAGGAGGGCATTGCATTGTTCTTGACTGACCGCCATAATGGTGTGATGAGAGCTATGCAGGATTGGTAACTTGCAGCTTGTGAGAAGAATGGAAAACACCCATGACCAAGTAGGACAAGTATGGTAAGTAATACTCTATTATGAAATGTGTTGTGTGAAATATATTTTTCTGAGTTTGGCAAATAACTGTGTTAAGTAGCTGGTGAAGATGCTGAGAAAGAACTGTTTCAAGAGAGTGCTACTATGTACAATTTAATATGTCATTGACCATCCTGTAATACTTCTTTTATTATTCTGCTTTTATCAGGCATGTGTAGAGTTTAGATTCTGAATGCTGTACATATGTACAGATATCAGTTTTGTTAGGACTCAGGCTATGGAAATTATATATTTTTTCATATTTTGGTAAATAACTCTGCAAGGGTGCATCTGAGAATGCTAAGTAATACCTGATTTTAAAGACAGTATTGATAGTTCAAACATGGTAAAATAACTGTCCCTGTATGTTGTACACATGTACAGATATCAACGTTTGTTTTGGACTTAGGATATGGAAATTATGATTTTTTCATATTTTGGTAAACAACTTTGCAAGGGAATATTGTACCAAGCAATACCTCATTCTGAAGACAGTGTTACTCCTTACAACATGCTAAAATAACTGTGTCTGTGCACTGTACACATGTACATATATCACAGTTTGTTTAGTCTTGTAGGATTATGAAAATTATACATTTCCAGTGTTTCTCATTATTATGCCCATATCTTTGCAAGGGAGCATGATGATGCACAAATGATGCATCATTTTCAAGCTGACATTGAGACACACAACTTCTGCACTGATATGTTGCCTCTGTCTGTTAAAGGTGATGAGATATTATTCTTTGTTTATTTATAAATTATGAGAAATATTATATTAATCATATTTCTGTGAATATCTCCATAAAGAAGCATCACACAGTAATGGTTAAGATATCATTTTAAATCTGACATTCATACATTAAATACAAATTGTATGGGTCTACATGGAACAATGACCAATTTTGCTTTTCCAAAAAGGTAAAAAATATGCACAATATCAACATTCCTTGCCAAATATTTAATAATGACTTTGATACGCAATATCAACATTTACACTGTTGGAAAGGGCAGTGTCTGCTAAACAACTTTTGCTTTTACATTTTTAGTCTAGCTCTTATAGTTAAAGAGTTATGGAGATTTGTTTAATGTATGGTATTAGAAATAGATTTTCTGAAAATGAGCTCAGGCTGCACTGTTGTTCCTATGGTGGAATTATGCAGACAGCCTTTTCTGAGCTGCTCCAGAGTGAATGAGTTAAAGAGAGTGAGAATCAGAGAGCTCAGAGCATTTGTCTTGAGAACATCCAAGATCACCAGCACTGCCTTGCTCTATATGTAAGTTATTTAGAATTGTGTCTTCTCTTAGAAATAGCTAGGAATTAGGAATTTTAGACTAAGTGGTTTTCTGGTTTGTCAGAACTTTTCTACGGCATTATTTTAAGTATGTCTCTGTGATCTCTGAACTCTTGACTAGCACTGTGTAGTAAGAAGTATTTTCTTCTGTTTTTATTATTTATTATTAAATATTTTTAAACATTTCAACTGTGGCTGTTTTGTGTAGAGTTAATTTAAGCTCTAGAGTAGATTGCAGGTATATAGTGATGCTGTACCAAGTCACTCCAAATAAATCTTGACTGTTAGGTCACACTTACCATTTGGATAATATTATTGAAAAGTAATAATTAGACACCCTTTTAAGGGCCTTTGAATAGCTGGTAAATATTAGTGGGTGGTGGCACCTGGTATTACCTTTTAGACCGGGCAGAAAAGGGGCACAGCTGGAGAACCTGTGAATGTGATCTCTGTGTGCTCTTAAGGGAAATTGTACTTTACTGTGTGTGTATTTATTATCCTTTCCCAATATGAATGCCCCTCACTGGTGTTAGTGGTGATGAATGAGGCTTCTTGATTGCTGGGCCAGTGCACAGGTGTCACATATTAATTGTGTGGGAGTAGTGGAATATCCACACCACATATTAATTGGTTGGCAAATACTAATTGGCTTGTAGTGGTGTGAGTAGAGTGAATTCCTGTAGATTGTGTACAATGATCACTGAAGGTGTTTTGTATTCTAAATCAGCCACACAGTGAATACTCAGAGTTCAGATCACACTTGTTTTATTTCTTTTGTTATCTTAGTTAGTCAGGGAGAGCAGGCTGCATGTCATCAGAGGAGTACAGAAAGCTGACAAAGAGCCAGCTGGTTGAGATGTGCCAGGCTAGGGGACTGGTGCATGGAAACCTAACTAAGGCAGACATGATTGCAGTTTTGGTCACAGCTGCATCAGAAAACAGCAACCAGGAGGATGATCAGACTGGCAGTGGAGATGTATCACACTCAGAGAATAGACAGCTCAACCTTTCTGCAGAGGACTTAAAAATCCATCTTTAGCTAAAGTGACTTGAGGTGAAGGCCAGATGTTTGGAACTAGAAGCAGTTGAGAGACTGAAATGTCTAGAGAATGAGGACAATGAAAATCTGTGACGTCTGCAAGCTGAGGAGAATTAGAAACTGCTACACCTGGAAGCTGAAGAAAAGGAGAGGCAGAGGCAGCATGAAAAGGAGATGCTGACTCTTTACCAGAGTCATTGAGGTAATGGGGAAGGGAGTTACTGGACCCCAGAGCAGAAAAGGTCAGTAAATGTCTTCCGCAGTTGAAAGAGGGGATAATTTTGATAGTTTCATTCATATGTTTGAGAGGGTATGTAAACAGTATGATGTTGACCAAAAGCTCTGGGTACAATTCCTGACCCCCTTACTCCATGGTAAAGCTGTAACTGTGTTGTCTAATCTTGCTGATTGTGAATATTTTGATTATACTACTGTTAAAAGTCACTTGTTAGAATGATTTAAGCTAACACCTGAAACATATAGGAAAAAGTTTTGTGAGCATAGATGCAAGGCAGATGAAAGTTTGTGTGAATATGTTGCTGAATTGAGCACTTATTTTCATAGGTGGGTGAGTGGATGTCAGGTCACCACTTTTGAAGGGCTGGCAGACATTTTGGTGAGGGAACAAGCCCTTAGCACTTTGCCTGAGGACATGAATATCTGGTTAGCTGATAGACAATGCACTACTTCAGATGAGTTGGGGAGGAAGGAAGACCTATACCTAGCAAGCAGGGCATCCCTGAACAGGAAAAGGACCCACAACACTGCTCTTGGGTCTTAAGGAACCCATGGTGGGCAGCACAGACTGCCACAACAGAATCTGCCAGTAGCAGGGGAAGCCACTAGTGCAGGTACACATCCAGGACCTAGGGTTAAATGTTTTGAATGCAACCAGTGGGGCCATGGGGCATTCAGATGTCCATGGAGGCAAGATGGGGAACAAAAGGTAAGAGAGTCAGTAAGTCGGAAAGACAAAATGCCAATAGTAGATTGTCTTGGGACAACAAGAGTACCAAACTACCATCCTGCAGATGTCCTGATAGGGAAGGATTTGGATGAGGCAGTACCATGTGCTTATGCAGTTACATGCAGTCAGGCTAGGAGACAAGCATGTGGGTCTGGCAGCCTGGGGAGACCCAGACAGACTGCATACTTGCAGCCAGGACAGGTGAGGTGATTAATTCAGGGAGGGAGCTAGTCTGTAGCAGTGAGAATAAAGGTGAGCTACAGCTGCTTGTGGGTACCGATGCTCCCTTGGACAGAGTGACTGCAAAGGTAGAGGTGAGTAGCAGTACACAGGCTGACAGTGAGGCGCTACTGTCAGAGGATGCCAGACTTCCTGTGGAAGGGGAGCTGGGAAGGTTTACAAAGAGAGAGTTGAGACAGGCTCAGCTCTCAGACCCTACATTGCAAGGCCTGATGCAGATAGTTAGGGAGGTACCTGATTCTCAAGGGAAGGGGGGATCTGTATACTGGGTCAAAGGGTTACTGTATAGAGAGTTGATCCCTGAGGGAAGGCTAGAAAGTGAGAGAGTACAGCAGTTGGTAGTGCCTAGAGCCTAACATCTGGCGCTTCTAGCCATAGCCCATGATATTCCCTTTGAAGTTCATATGGGCATAAGACATACCACAAAATGCATTATGCAGAACTTCTATTGGCCTGGAATTTCCAGAGATGTAACAGGGTACTGCAAGAACTGTGAGCAGTGTCAAAAGGTAGGCAAGGCAGGAGACAAGGTGAGATCTCCTTTGATGCCTTTGCCTGTGATTGATGAGCCATTTCAAAAGGTAGTTTTACATATAGTGGGCCCTCTGAGTACCCCAAGTTCCACAGGGAAAAGTGTATCCTAGTGGTAGTGGATTATGCTACACGATAACATGAGGCAGGGGCTTTGTCCTCCATTGAGGCAGAAAGGGTGGCAAATGCTTTGTTAGAGATTTGCAGCAGGGTAGGTTTCCCAAAAGAAATACTGACTGACAGAGTTGCCAGTTTCATGTCAGAGCTGCTGGCTTGTCTGTGGAAGTCCTGTGGGGTGAAGCACCTGAAGACCACCCCCACAATTCCCAGACTAATGGTCTTGTTGAGAGGTTAAACTCTACAATCAAGTCCATGCTATGGGCATTTGCAGACCAGTTCAAGAGGGAGTGGGACAAATATTTGCCCCATTTGTTGTTTGCTTACAGAGAGGTTTCTCAGGAATCCACAGGTTTTTCACCCTTTGAATTGTTGTATGGGCATAGGGTGAGGGGACATCTAGTTTTAATTTGAGATTAGTGAGAAGGTGAGTGTGAACCTCACAAGGAGTCCATTGTGGCATAGTCCTAAATCTCAGGACAAGGCTCAGGGAACTCATGGGCTTGGCCCATGAGAACCCCCTCAGGACAAGGCTCATGGAACTCATGGGCTTGGCAGGAGAACCTGGCAGAAGCCCAACAACAGAAAAAGGTGTGGTATGACAGGAATGCTCGAGCTAGTCAGTATGCTGTGGGGCAGCAGGTAATGCCTTTCATTCCTGTCAGACACAACAAGCTGCAAGCAGCTTGGGAGGGACCCTACAAGGTGGTAAGAAAGGTAAGTGATGTTAACTACATGGTGGAACTGCTAGGCAGGAGGCAGGGGCACAAATTGTACCATGTTAACATGATGAAACTTTACTATGTTATGGAGACCCTTGTGCTGAGCATTTGCAGTGGATTGCAGGAGGAATCTGAGGGAGATCTGGTGACTGATCTCCTAAGTGAGGCTCGGACTGACACCTCAGTGGAAGGGGTAGCAATGTCTCAGCAGCTATCTCCTACACAGGTTTGAGAAATCTGAGCAGTGCTGCAGGAGTTTGGTGACATGTTCACTGTGAAACCAGGATGCACCCACCTGGTGCAGCTCCAGGTGGATACAGGACCCCAAAGGTCTATCAGACAGGCCCCTTATAGGGTGCCTGAGGGAGTCAAACAGAATCTGAGAGAGGAGATACAGGGGATGTTGGAACGAGGGGTGATTTAAGAGTCCAACAGTCCCTGGGCCTCCCCAGTGGTCCTGGTGCCAAAGAAGGATGGCAGCACCAAGTTCTGTGTGGACTACAGGAAATTAAACAGTCACACAGAGTCAGATGTTTACCCCATGCATAGGACAGATGAGGCCCTAGAGCAGCTAGGTGGGGCTAAGTATCTTACAACTATTGATCTTACCCAAGGTGACTGGCAGGTGCCCTTTACTCCCAGTGCCAGAGAGAAGTCAGTCTTTGTGACTCCTTTTGGCTTGTATGAGTTGACAAAAATAGCCTTTGGGATGCAAAATACCTCTGCCAGTTTCCAGAGGCTGGTAGATCATATCCTAGCAGGAGCAGGTGGGTCTGCTCTTGCTTACCTAGATGATATTGCCATCTACAGCCATTCCTGGCAACAGCACTTTCAACATGTCAGGGAGGTGCTGGGCAGACTACAGAGGGCAGGGATGACCATTAAGCCCAGCAAATGTCAGGTGGGTATGTCAGAGGTCTCCTACTTGGGACATAAAGTAGGGAGTGGTAAGATCAGGCCAGAACCTGCCAAAGGAGAAGCCATTCAGGCATGGCCTGCACCTGTTACCAAAATGCAGATGAGAGCATTCTTAGGGACAGCAGGGTACTACAGAAAGTTTGTCCCCAGTTACAGTACGATAGCTACTCCCCTCACAGACCTGACAAGGAAGAGCAGAGCCGAGCCAGCCAGCAAAATGCCAAGTTGCTAAGATGGAACCTAGGTTTGCAAATATATGATATGTCAGTGCAGCACCGCAGTGGGGTTAGCAATCCAATGCAGATGGGCTCTCAAGACAGGGAATGGGGTAAGGCATACTCAGATCGACCTAACCCTCTCAAGCAACATTTCTCAAGGGTCACTTGAAAAACTAGTTTGAGTTCTCTGGCCGGGGGGTGGGGGTGTGAAGATAGGCAAAGGCTTCCAGCCTAGCCAGATAGAATTTTGTAGATAATTCTGTCATTTGTAGATAATTCTGTCATTTGAAAATATTAATGTAAGCCACAGGCTTGTTCTCTTAAATGTGAAAAGACTGCATTGGATATTGAACTGCAAAAATGTAAAAACAGTGCACTCTGCTGTGAGTAAGCTAAGCCAAGCATTTCATAACTGTCTTTGATGTCAAAATTTGGAGCCGATATTCCCGGAGGAAGGCATCCTGCCTATTGTTTTAAGACCAGAGTTAATGGCTAGAATTTGCATGTATAAATGTCCTTTATTGCTCTGGTTTCTGACCAGGTGTAAAGAATGTAAAGGTAGTTTCTGTTAGCCTGGGAACACCAGCGAAGTGTGAAGAATTATGTCATGCGAAGCAGCTCTGTGTTAGCAATTTAAAGGCAGAGAGTCAGAGAGCTCAGAGCCTTTGTCTTGAGAATATCCAAAATCACCAGCACTGCTTTGCTCTATATCAAAGTTATTTAGAACCATGTTTTATCTTACAAATAACTAGGAATTAGGAAGATTAGACTAAGTGTTTTTCTGTGAAGTCAGAACATTTCTACGGTATTATTTTAAGTATTTCTTTGTGATCTCTGAACTCTTGACTAGCACTGTGTAGTAAGAAGTATTGTCTTGTGTTGTTATTATTTATTATTAAATATTTTTAAACATTTCAACTGTGGCTGTTTTATGTGGAGTTAACTTAAGCTCTAGAGCACATTGCATGTATATAGTGATGCTGTACCAAGTCACTCCAAATAAGTCTTGACTGTTAGGTCACACTTACCATTTGGATAATAATATTGCACAGTAATAATTGGGCACCCTTTTAAGGGAATTTGAGTAGCTGATAAATATTATGGGTGTTAGCAGCTGGTACTACCTTTTAGACTGGGCAGAAAGGGGAAACTGCTGGAGAACTTGTGCCAGCCTTCCCCAGGAGTGTCTGTGTGGTTGTATAAATTCTTATCTCAAAGTGTGTGTGTGTCAGCTACTTGGGCAGGGACACAAAGCACTGGTTGGACAGAGAGGGTGCTGGAGGTTTTAGCTTTCCCACTAGGCTGATATGTGGACCCTATAGCTGTGTCAGTGGGGAATCTTGTTGGTGACCTGGAGAGAAAGGGAGAAACTATCCCCAGACTGACTGTGATCTCTGTGTGCTCTTAAGGGAAATTGTACTTTACTGTGTGGGTATTTATTATCCTTTCTCTATATGGATGCCCCTCACTGGTGTTAGTGGAAAGGATAGAGGCTCCTTGATTGCTGGGCCAGTGCACGCGTGTCACTGAAGTGTTTTTTTTTTTGTTGATGTGGCTTTGCACTATTACATACTGAACACGATGAAAGTAGTTTCTCAATATCTCCTGACATAGAAGGCCAAAATACTAGTCTACTTCCCCGTCTTTTGGTAGAATCAGTTCCTGGGTGACCATGATGCAAAATCTTAATATACTCTTGCTGTAAGGATTTTGGAACAATCACTTTAGGCCCTTTCATGATGATATAATTGTCTGACAAAATCTCATCTCTGTATGGAAAATACTGCTGCACTTCTATTGGTAAACAAGATTGCTTTGAAGGCCATCCTCGACTGCTAAAGAGGTTTCACTTCTGGAGAGTTGGATCTGAAACTCTGTGAGTTCTGAGCTCATTAAGATGCATGGAATAAAAATTTCTTACTTCCATCACCTCAAAATCAAGTTGCTCTGTTATTCTGTTCTGTGTTTTTTTCTGGGTGATCTGAATAAGGTATCAGCAAGATAAAGAAGTTTGCCTTTTGTATAGACAAGATTGAAATTGTACTTCTGCAATTTGAGCATCATGTGTTGCAATCTGGCAGGAGCTATATGCAGAGGCTTTCTCAAAATAGTGACTAAAGGTTGGTGATCAGTTTTGATCTGGATAGGTTGACTATAAATATAATCATGAAACTTTGAACTTGCAAACACAATCACCAAAAGCTCTTTCTCACTCTGTGCATATTGCATCTCAGTTTGGGTAAGAGTTCCCCATGCAAAGGCTACTCATCTGCCTTCTTGAAGAATGACTGCACATAGACCAAACTTAGAAGTATCACAGGAAAGAGTAACTGATTTGTGAACATCATAGTAGCTGAGAGTTGGTGGACTGACAATTTTCTCTTTCAGAACATCAACTTCTCTTTGGTGCCCTTCTGACCAAGACCAATTTACATCTTTGCATGTCAGATCTCTTAGCAGTGCTAAAAGTTGGCTTAAATCTGGAATGAACTTGCCTAGATAGCTGACCATCCCAAGAAAATGTTGGAGGGCTTGCACATTGTCTGAAGCTGCCATCTCGAGAACTAGTGTTTGCTTGGAAGGATCTGGTCATAAGCCTGAAATAGTAAACAAGTGGCCAACATTAGTAACTTCTTGTAGCCTGAATTTGCACTTCTGATGATTCAGCTTAAGATTCACTTCATGTGCTCTTTCCAGAACTTGTTTGAGGTTTCTATCATTTTTGACTTCACCATTGGCTCCTACTAGAATATCATCTACTATAATAGCACATGGATAGCATGAAAAAATTCACTCCATCGCATGCTGAAAGACTTCACTGGCTGAATGTATTCCAAATGGCATTCTCAGAAATCTGTATCTTCCAAATGGCGTTCCAAATGTGGTTAACAATGAAGATTTTTGGTCAAGCAAAAATTTGCTAAAATGAACTCTTTGGATCTAAGACAGAAAACAACAGTGGCATTTGGCATGAGGTCAGCAACCTCTTTGACCATGTGCATTGGATGATGAGGTCTTTTTCATGCTTTGTTCAAATCTCTTGAATCAATACATATTCTGATATCATCTGAGCTTTTCTTATGAGCCACTACCATGGAAGATACCCATTCAGTAGGTTCTTCTACTGGACAAATTACTCCTAGCTGCACCATTTTCTCTAGCTCAGCTTTGACTCTGTTCTGCGTAGCTACTGGAACTTTCTGTGCTGATCTGATAAATGGGCTGACCACTGGGTCTAACTTCATAGAGTACACAACTGATAGTTTACCTAGTTTGCCTGCAAAAATATTAAAAAAATAGGGTGAGATTTGAGTTGTTGTCATTCAGGTTTTCATGGTGGGCTTCTTTATTAAATGAAACAATTCCCATTTTCAAACTGTCTCTGGGGCCTAATAATGAATGCATGTGTCTCTTGACTATGTAGAACTGCAAGTCATAGCCATTTCCAGCAGAGTAACATAAAAGCACTACTGAACCTTCTGTTTGAATCTCTTCACGACCATAAGCAACAAGCTTCCCACACTTTGTCAAATCAAGATGTTCTGCAGCTGTTACTTTAGCAAATGCTTCTGCTGACATAACATTGCACTTTGAGGCCAGTATCTACTTTGAGCTCTACGGAAGTCCCAGTAATCCAGACAGTACAAAACATTTAGTTCTTTGCCCATAAATTTACTGCATTAACTGTTTCACCAAGCATAGACACACCATCAACATAAAAAGTAGGCTTGCAGCCTCCTAATTGATCAACTTGAGTCTTGGAATGCCCTTTTTTAATAAAATAAAGATTGTACCTTATATTGATTTACAAAACCTTTTGAAATGATTCCACTTATTGCAAAAATGACACTACTGACTGAAAGCTAAGCACTTTTCTCATTTGGATTCATGATTAGCACCACAATTATGACAGTTGACTATGAGGTTTGCTATAGGTTTTGCTGAGTCACCTCTGTACTTTGTTGCATGCACCTTAGGCCTTACTGAAGTATCTCTGAGTTTTACTCAAGTTGCTACACCCTTAGGCCTGTATCTTTTAATCTCATGCTGCATGCTATCTACATGAGCTGTGGAAGGTAATGGAAGGTTTACTTTCTCATTTGTAAGCATACTTGTGTGCCTTTCTGTAATCTCGTAAATCTGACAAATCAATGGCCTTATTTAATGTCAAGTCACTGTCTTGAAGCATAATCTTTCTCACTGTGTTATTATTACCATACACAAGCCTGTCATTTATCAACTCATCTTTCAAATCACCAGATCTGCAGATTTTAGCCTTATTTCTCAAATCAGTTATATATGCTACAAAGGTTTCACCAGGCTTTTGATCTCTTGTGCAAAATAAGTGCCTTTCCATTGTAATATTTATTTGGGGGTTACACATTTCTCTAAATTTACATTTTAAGCACTCAAGGTCTTCTCACATTTCAGCTGATACCACAATATGGCGGTCTTCCTCCTCCCTTGAAAACACAGCAGGTGCATTTACAAATGAACTCTCTCTTTCAATAGCCTCTGAACCAGCTAAATTAATTAAAATAAATTCTTTTGTGCATGAGTCTTTGTCAGAAAAAGCAGGCTGTATAAAAATATTGTATTCTTGCTCAAACACTCTCCAATTCACTGCAATGTTGTTATCAAACACAACACGAGTCTGCAAAATCCTTCTGCCATGCTCACAGATTATAATAAAACACAATGCAATCTTGGCCCTTGAAGTTATATACAAAAATGCACACATATCAGGTACTTGTAATAATATTCAAATGCACATTAAGCTCTTTGAAAGACTGTACTATGCAACATATTCTTTGAAATAACTGTACTTTGTGAAATGACTGCACTGTAATACTGCACACACTTGCAAACACTTGGCACACTTCTGATACTTTAAATGGCTTTAGTTAATGGGAAAAAGTAGTACGTAGTGAAAAAATACTGTTGTTTCCCCTTTTTTATACATGTTATGCAATTCAGATATTGTTGCAAATATTTTCATAGTTATTTTGAATATTTTATCAACATGTCATAGTTTCAGACATTTTGTTTAATAAGAAATGTGTTTTTAGCATTCTGAGTGCAGAATCATGGAAAGAAATAATTTAAGCAAATTTTACTACCTGGAATTTGTTAATACCTGTTTGCCAGTTGTTTGAGCAGTTGGGGTAATCCACTTGTATATATTCCTCCACTTCTAACTGGTTGCCTCATAGCTGTGACTCTGCATCCCATTCTGACACCATGTCACTCATCTTATGTATATTAAGAAGACAATGAGGCTTGGGTGTTCATTTAAGTTGTTTATTGCATACAAACACATCAGGATGGATATCAAGAGCATTGATCTTAAACAAACTATCTAACTGACTGAATACATACATGCATGCATGCTCTCACTCTGGCTGCTCACTCAAAATGGCAGGCTTGCTTGCACATGCTCAGTACTTATATGCACGTGCCCACTGACTGGAATGCTTCTTAAAGATATATCACACCCTCTGATCTACACCCTAATACCTTTGGACAGTAATGAAACTTCAAATGTTACCCAAAAATTATATATAAATATAGTTTACAGACAACTAACTACAATTACAGAAAATTATGATTTTGTTCATCCCTTGCAACCTTGCAGCCAGCATTGTTTCAGTATTTTGCTAGTTATCGCTAACAGTAGCTAACTGTATTTTGTTCCAGTATATACAAAAAATGTTCTCTTCGGAGGAACAATCATAACTGAACTGAAGCCTATAAACTTTAAATCATGACTTATTACTGCAAAATATGCCATTTCTTCCTGTTCAAGCAGGCAGGTTTAGTTTAAAAACACTTTTCATACAAAATAACCAGTGCACAGTTAAGTACATTTCCCGTGCAGTCTCTTAATAGGTGCATGGCTCCCCAAGATCCAGCATAGTGCTATTATCGTTCTTACCTTTCATAAGCACTTTTCTAAGTCATTAAAATGTAATATTGTCCTTATATAGATAACTTTGTTTTCTTCATGCTGTTAGAAACACCATGCAAATTCAGAACCATCAACAAACTTTAATAATGGTTTCACTTTGATGGATCAAAATTTCAGCAAACCTCTGATCATGGAAGACCAGAGGATCAAAGTGCTGAAATAGCAAACCTTGTGAATGGAGATCACCATACAGTGTGAAACAGGAATGTTACCATTCTGTTCACTGTACTATGATCTTGGAGTTGGCATATTTAAGCAGCAGGGGATATGGCGGGTGCAGGCTCCCAGCAAAAATGTGAAATAATAAGTTTTTACGTTTTATTTTTTTTTTTTTTTGTAGGTTCAGTATTTCAGCAATTCAATCTTCTGGTCTTCCACAATCAGAGGTTCGATGTTCTGAAATTTTGATCCTTCAAAGTGAAACCTTAATAATAGCTAGCCCTATGTACAAAACAAATAAATGAAATGGAAAATAACTCTTAATTCAGCTCATGCTTTTTAGCAATAATAGAAGACTAACTCTGAAATTCAGAATCTCCAAGTTCATGACCATAGTCAAGATAGTGCTATTTACATTGTGTACATGACAAGCAGCAATGCTAATTATACATGCATGAGGCCAGGCCAATGTGCAGGGTGAGTATGTCCTCATCTTGGCCACAGCGCAGCCCCATGGCTACATCATGTTAGATCACCTGGTGAACAAAGTTAAGTAAGCAAGGTAAGCATTGAAAGGTGATTCAATAGTGAGGCACACAGATGTTCCACTCACTAGGTTGAATAAGGAGAAGGAAACAGTCAGCTGTCTATCAGGTGCCAGAATCCGACACATAACACACGCACTCAGGTTACTCCACAAAAAGTACAAGTATGACTCTGTCATTGTCCATGTAGGTGTGAATGACCTGAGACTCACCTCCCTAGACTACAGGAAAAGAGACATGGTGGAGCTCTTGGATTATCTGGCCCAGGCGTATGACGCTATCCCTGAGCAGCATCCTACCATCACCCAGAATGATACCGCAGTACAAACAAAAAATGAATGACTTCAACAATTGGCTAGGTTTCTGGTGTCATTCTAAGGGGATCCAGTATCTGTCTGCTTAGGATGACATGATTGACAGACTGTGATGCTTTGCCAGAGATGGCCTGCATCTGTCACCCCCTGGGTTTCTGGGTACTGGCTAAGGATCTTGCCACCCCTATAGTGCCTTTATAGGCAGTGTTCCAAAGTCCAACTTACCACTGTAACAGCTATAAATAGATGCAGTCTGAGGGTCATGCTGCTCAATGCTAGAAGTCTAAATCTCAAGATGCACTAGCTCAAAGCACTCCTCAAAATGGAGAACATCGACATTTGTGCTGTAATGGAGACCTAGTTTAAAGTGGCAGAAAGCAACCCTGCACTACCAGGCTATAACTCATTCCACACCCTTTGGCCCTGAAACATGGACCGAAGCTCCAAAGGCAGTGGTATCTCCATATTCATAAAGGATATGGACACCTCCAGACTAGTAGCTCAGCATAATGCATCTGAGATACATCAGGTTCAACTAATATTGGGTAAGACTGCGGTCCAAGTCATAGCCTGCTATAGGTCCCCCAACCATGTCCCTAGACTCTCACTCCACATTCCTAAGCACCCTGGAATCTATCAAGGTCCAACCCAACACTCTCATACTAGGAGACTTCAGCTACCTCTCCATCATCTAGGAAAACTACTCAAACACCAATACACTGGTCCAACGCTTCCAAGAAATCATCAGTTACAATGCCCTGGACCAGCTCATTCTGACCCCCACTAGAGGAAGCAACATTCTTGACCTGGTTATTACTAACATGGGCGGCTGTTGCTCTACACCAATAGTCAATCCCTCCCAGGTCAGGTCCGACCATAAACTAATCACCATAGAAATACACATCTCACCCACATCCGACACAAAGGTAACAACTGTGAAAAACTTCTCCAAAGCTGACTTTGGACTCCTAAAAACAGAGGTGGCTAACTTAATGGCACCCATGCCAATGGAAAATAGTTGCATGACTGCCGAATCATACACCAATGCACTGTACGAACATGTACATAAATGCATGGAACTGGCCATACCCAGCAGAAACAAGATGCTCTTCTCCAAAAAAAGGACGCCAATCTGGTGGTCACCTGCCATTAATATACTCTACAACAGAAGGAAGAAACTGTTGCAAAAAAAAGGTGAAGTCCCAAGACTGGAAAATCTCCATTATTAGCCTCAACAAAAAGTTGAGATCCCTCATAAAATCCTCTAAGCCAGCTATGAAGGCAGAATTCTGGCAGACACTAAAAACAATCACAAAGCCTTTTATAGTTATATTAAGATCCTCCATGGCAATACCCAGATTTGCTCTGAGTTACTGCACAATGGTACCTCCTATACTGAGCCAACAGATATTGCCAACATACTGGCTGACAGATTCAATGCCAACATTACCCCTCTCTCCCCTCCTAAAGGAACAATCAAAATACCAGAAGAATGCCAGACACCCAGCATTACTGCAGCCCAGGTTAAAGCTGCATTGTCCAAGGCCAAAAATACAGCTTCCATGGGAGCCGATAATATCGCTGGCTGTGTTCTACATGAACTACAAAGCGAACTGGCACCACATCTGTGTGCCCTGTTTAGTCACAGCCTCACCTCAGGCTTTGTCCCTACTCAATGGCGCACTGCTACAGTCATCCCTCTCTATAAAGGGGAAGTGACTTCAGACCCTGAGAATTATCACCCCATTAGACTGATGAGTCTGATATGTAAAGCTATGGAGTGCATCATCATGGACCTGATTAACAAACATGTAGTAAATCTCCAAACTCTGGACCGCAGGCAGTTTGGCTTTCTGAAAGGGAGATCATGCCTGCTCAACCTGGCTGACTTCTTTGAGTCAGTCACCAGGGCTGTGGATGAAGGTAAGGCAGTGTATACAGCCTACCTTGATCTGGCCAAGGCCTTTGATACCATTCTTCACTCTGGAATTATTGATAAACTCACCAAACTAGGCATCAACCTCTATATCACTAGGTGGGTTGCAAATTGGCTCACAGATAGAACACACAGTGTGAAAGTAGCGAACTCCAAGTCAGACTGCCGACCAGTCATGAGTTGAATCCCAAAGGGATTGGTCCTGGGTCCTCTCCTGTTCAGCATCTACTTCTTAGAAGTCTAGGCCAACATAAAGGGACTGTGGTTGACCAAGTTCACAGATGACTGTAAGCTGGGAGCAATTAAAAATCCCCAAGTGATGCAGACATCCTACATAAAGGCCTCAATGAGACCAATCACTGGTGTCAAAACCATGGCCTTAAGCTTAATGCCATAAATTCATCGTCACCCTCTTTGGTAAAAACTCAGTTCCCACTAACTACATCGATGTGAGCCCACTAAACACTGATGGTGTTATAAGAGATCTGGGGATACAGGTTGACAGCAACTTCTCCTTCGACCACCAATTTGCCACTGTGGTCAGAAAGTCCTTCTATGTGGCACATCTCATTACCAAGGGTTTTGCATCCAGGAAGAAAGAGGTCATCATCTCTCTCTAATCTTCCCTCATTAGACCAATCATCAAGTATAATGCCCCATTTAGCATGTACCTCACTAGACACCTGTAATAGCTGGGGGGCCACAGAAGTACCTCACAAAGAGTATCCTAAGCATTAAACACATGTCCTACATGGATAGACTCAAAAGACTCCAGCTATTCTCTGTCTCATATCATCTACTTAGAGGTAATCTCTGCTTGACTTACAAAGCCATATCTGACCCAGCTCTGTTAGAAATGCTACATCTAAAGAAATCCCAATCTCTCTGCACCACATGCTCCAGAGATCTCAATCTCATTATCACAATGAACAGAACAAGCTGGGGGACAGGTTCCTCACCCAGAGACTGCCCATGATATGGAACAGACTTCCCATATATGTCAAACAGAGCACCTCGCTGTCCGTCTTCAAGAGAAATCTTGATGAGTGGATGGATAACAGAAAGTTCACCCTGAGGATCACTCCAGTGGCTCTACTTGATAGAGGCACTGGGAACTAACTTCGAGCGACAAGATGTCATGGCACTTCTATGGGCTAGGCTTGAAAGGCTCCAGGGCCATTAACCTAGTGCACACCTATGAACCTATGAAACTATGACGTGCATGTGTACCTCTGGTAGTCATGGTGAATTTGTGCACACAGGTTAACAATTTACAGAGAAATAATGAAGGGGAAAATAGCACTGATGGCAGAGGCCAGAGTACCAGTTATACTGTTGCAGCAGAATAAATAGAAATGGACATTAAAGTTGTAAACATAGTTTTGTGACAAAGCATGTCAGAAATGCAGAAAAGAGAAGGTAGCATGACAATAAATGAATCTAGATTAATGTAGAATCCAGGAAAGGTGGAATACAATAAAGTGACATGATTTACCAACCTGCCCCAGTCCTGACAACATCAAAAAATGAGCATCTACCAGTCAATGCAGTCCACATGCCACTGTATCCATAGTTTCCTAACAAGGGTAGCCACTGCAGTAATCAGACTGAAAGTGGTTGTAAAACACATGTATCAGGGAAATACAAGACATGCAGAGAATAACGACAAACAAAGAAAAGTAGGCCAAAAGAGAATAGAATAAATGATTTTCTTACTGAAATTCTCAACAACAGTGCAATAGCAAGTGGAGTGAAAATGGTCATAATAGACAAATGTTGGGGGAAATGTAATACATGTGCAGACTTCAAACTGAACATTGTAAAACTACATATAACCTCAAGGTGATTTAAAACTAGCAATCAATGCACTGACACAATAAAAATAAATGCAGCGGTAAACTGAGCAATCAAAGGAGCTAGACTAAAATTATTACTTGTACTTTATTATAAATTGAGATGTACAGTAATGCTTAGCTGATTTGTGTGACCAGTTAGCACATGACAAGGATTTTTCTACGTTTTTGCCAGAGGAAATGGAGTGCCATTTTCCCGTGTTTGTATATAGTCATTTATGCTTCTTCTGCCAACTGCTATGCAATGTTTAACCACAGAAATATTTATTATAAGCCCTTTTGGGGCATGTGTGTGCTGTCTCCATCTATTTATTACCATATTATAGGCTGAAAAAGGAGTATAGGACAGAGATGAAAAGGAGAAGCAAGCAAAGGATAAAACACAAGGTGAGCAAATAAGGAATGAATATGATGGGTGTGAGATAGGAGCATATCTGTCAAATCTAAACCTCAACAGTATTAATTGAATCCATAACTAAATTTGGTAAGAAGTGTGAAACTCCTTGACATAATTTACAGCCTGATGGCAGGAATGTTTCATTTCAGGGGAGTGGAATACATGATAGGAAGAAGAGAGAGAACTATACCTGAATGGATTGGAACCCCTGCCTTTGTCAATGATGTTCTATAGACCACTGCATTAGCAATGCATGGCATGGAAATACTCATAGGAAAGGTTGCTGAAAAACAAATTTCAAGGAAATGTAACCCATGAAAGCAAGAACATGAAATTATCCCTGAATGGATTTGAAAACCTGCTTTTGTCACTGATAGCCTCTCACTACTGCATTAGCAAGGCAAGCCTTTAAGCATTCATAGGAAAGGCTTCTGAAAAAAATCAGGAAAATGGAACTCATGATGCCAAGAAAACTAGCTTGATGGATTTTATCTCCTGCCTTTTCACTGACATCCTCTGGACCAGTGCATTAGGAAGAAAAGCCATACAAAAATGTGTAACATTTTTCAATGTAATGTTACAACAGTGTTGACTGAAAACATATTTGTGTAAAACACTATACACTAATCAGGAGATTACCCCCCCCCCCAATAAATTGTCCATGCTGAATGTGTGATAAGAAACCTTGGGACCCAGGTGGACAGTAGACTCTCCTTTGATAATCACATTGCCACATTAGTCAGGAAATCCTTCTATGTGGCACATCTCATCACAAAATGGTTCTCATCCAGGAAAAAAGAGGGCATTGTTCCACTCTACTCAACACTCATTAGACCCATTATAGAGTACAATGCCCCTTTTGGAATGTACCTCACAAGACATCTGCAGCAGCTGGAAAGGCCACAGAAGTACCTCACAAAGAGGATTACTGGCCTCAATCAGATGCCCTACACTGGCTGTCTCAAAACACTCCAGCTTTACTCTGTAGCATATTGCCTACTCTGAGGGGATCTCTGCCTAACATATACAGCTATGTCAAACCCAGAGCTGTTGGACATGCTACACCTAAATAAATCCCAATCCCTCTAAGCTACATGCTCTACGGACCTAAACATTGTCACCACAATAAACAGGACATACTGGAGGGATACATTCCTGTCACAGAGAATTCCCATACTCTGGAACAAGCTACCCATCTATGTCAAGCAAAGTTCCTCATTAGCACTCTTCAAAAAAATCTTGATGAGTGGATAGGAAATAGGAAATACACCTCAGGGAATCACTTCTGTGGCTCTGCTCAACAGGGGCACAGGAAAATGACTTTCTTGGGTGGCATAAGCCAGGGAACCTTGTTGGCTAGGCTTACTTAGGCCCTTGGGCCAATAGCCTAGTACTTACCTATGAACCTATGCATCCATCACTGTATGATTATATAGAGCCACAGAAGAAGTTAGACTACATGAAGTCGGTTTATCTTAATTTATATTTGCATGGTGATGCACATAGTCAAACATCTTTAATGCAAGGGTGATGGCAAGTTTTTAGTGTATGATATAGCCAGTCAAATAAAAAGTAGTACCAAAACCCGAACAGGTAACCAGCAAAAAGCCACGGCTTCAGACCAAAGTAGGATAAAAAACTTTCTTTAATTAGACAATAAAATCCACAGATTCGTCAGGAAGATGAAAATCCAAAATAAGTCAAATGCTTTCACCCAGGACCTCCCGGGCTTTATCAAGATGACAAACAAGTGTTCTAATTTGTTTTTTATACTGCTTGTCCACAGAGGTTAATTAGTGTTAATTGATCTGTTGACCAATGAAAAACTTTTTCAATAAACACTTTTTTCTAGATTTTAAAAACTGCTTAAAACGGTACCCATCTGTTTTTGTAATATTTTTGAACATAATTGTTACATTAAAAACCAAGTTTAAACTAATGAACTGTCTTATAAGCACAAGTTCACAACATCAAATGTTACACATTTGTCAAATTTTATAATAAATTATTTGTGTGTATATAACATGATATAAAATTGTGTATGATATAGACTTTTTGCAGGTGGATATAGCTTCATAGGTTTATAGATTAGTACTAGGCTAACTGCCCTTGTGGGCCATTTTAAGCCTAGGCAATTACCCCATATGAGAATCAAACCTGCACCTTGTGTTCGTAAGGTACACACTTTAACGATTATGCCAACCCCCCCCAACCCTAAAGCATGTAGCATAGTAGACCTCAATGCATTTGAAGTCCTAGTTTTTAAGATATTCTCTTGACCAGGGAATAAACAAGTGAAACCGCAGAAGAACTTATAGAAACATTATCAGAAAACATACATTTCATAGAAATGTTAGAACGTTGTTGAAGACTGAAAACTGTTAAATAAAATTTAACAATCAGATGATTAAAACCCTTCTACCAGTGTACTGGCAATGCTTGAATCAATGAATGAATACAGCGAGCCATGGAAACTGTTACCTGCATGTTTTTCTTACTTTACTTCACATTTGTATGATGAGAGCCACACATGATGCATTTTTTGTGGACTGATACAGGATAGACCAAAATAGCTTTGAACGCCTGTCTTTCTAACAGGTATTCTCTAAAGGAGGTTATTAGGAAGTGAAGCCACAGAAGAATGTTTAGCAAAGTTGCCAGAAAATACATATTTCAAAGGAATGTAAGAACAGTGTTGAAGACAGAAAACAGTGACAGTGTTAAACAGCATACAACACTCTGCAGTTTAAAACTCTCTTTCACCAGTAAATTTGCATCACTCCATAAGTACATTGAACTATGGAAGCTGTTACATATATGCATTACATTTATCTTATTTCATATTTTTAGGGTAGGTTAATAGCACATGATATGGACTTTTCTTGCTGTTTACTATTAGATCAGAAATGCCATTTGTCTTTCTTTATGTATGGAATTCGCCGTTACTCTTTGCAACCTATTGTGCAACATATGACCAAAGAAAGAAGACATTTCTCTTTCAAAAGCCCTCATTGGGCATGTGTGTGATGTAACAATGTATTTTTACAAGATTAAAGTCTGGAAAGGGTATAGTGTAGAGATGAAAAGGGGCAACAAGCAGACGGTGCTACACAAGGTAAAGAAATAAGGGTTGAACAAGATGGAGGTGGATGAAGAGGAAAGATAGATATCAATGGATATGAACCTAAGTCTTTCATAGTGATATTTATAGAGCAGTGCATTAGCAATGGGAGCCATAAAGCAATCAAACTAAAAAGGGGTCATAAAGCACACATACAAGGAAAATCTAGCACACTGGCAGAATAATAGCAAGAAAAACACAGGCTTCAGGAGGCTGGAATTCAAGGCTTTCATAGTCATATTTTCTAAAGCAGTGTATTAATAAGGGGAGCCACAGAAGCTGTGAGATTGGAAGGAGTCACACACACACACACACACACACACACACACACACACACACACACACACACACACACACACACACACACACACACACACCAGGGAAATGTAGCTAGTGGTGAATACCAATTAGTGTAAAACACCATACAACTTGGTGCTCTCTACCAACTCTCCTGCAAAGTATGACTGTGCAAAGATGAGTTATTTTATAAGCCCCTTGCGGGCATGTCTGTGTTGTTTATTTTTGACCAAGTTAAAGGTTGAAAAAATGGGAGCAAGGGACAAGGATGAAAAGATTAAGCAAACAGAGGATAAACACAAAATAATCCATTAAGGAAAGAGCAGGATGGAGGTGGGTTAGGTGCCTAACTCACAACTTCTTATCTCAAAAATGCTAGACAAATACATACTTAACTTTGATTAGAAAGTACCAAACTCCCTAACATAATTTACAAAATGTTAGGAATGCTTCTTTTTTGGGAAGGGAACACACAATAGCAAGAAAACAGAAATATGTCTGGATGCATTCCAGCCATGCCTTTGTCACTCTTAAGCTCTGAATTAGAATACTAGGCAGGTATGTCAGTAAAGCAGTCTCAGAAAAGGTGTCAGGAAAAAAAAACACTACAGGGGATTGAAATACAGTTGCATGCTGAAAACAGAATATTGTAAAATGGCATATCACCATTAAATCATTAGAGCCCTGCATCCAGTGCACTGAGAATGGACTTATCACACACATCAGGAATATGTTGTCATATAAACAATTACAGAGAAAGTGTTAATTGTACCTTATTTTACTATTTCTTGGTGATGTGCACGTGTGCTGAACTTATTTGTGCCATCAGTTTCAATATCATTTGTGCATGTCAATGATTTCTCCTAATTTTTGCCACAGGAAGAAGTATCATTTCTCTGTGGTGACATGACCATTCACTGATATTGCTCTCTACAAACTGCATGCAATATATGACCACAAGAAGATGACACTGAATTATAAACTCTTTGTACATGTGTGCAGTGTTTTTATTTTTCTTTTGACCATATTATTGGCCAGAAATGGCAGTATAGGATAGAGATAAAAAGGGGAAGCATTTAGAGGGTAGAACATAAGTTGCCCAAACAAGGAATGAGCAGAAACGAGGTGAGATAGGGGTATATCTTTCAATTTTTGAACTGAATAGTTGTGGTGACCTACAACAATATTTGTAATTCTTTGCTGATACAGTTATCACTGATTTGTCAGTCATTGTATTTTGTAGGATGACCAATTGTAGCCAAATGTGTACTTACTGAAATATTGTAGGAAGCTGAGAGATATGGGTGGGAATATATTTTGTGGACAACTGCCCTTTTATTTTTCTGTTTAGAAGGGAAAGTTGAGGAAGGAAGTCAGAGGAGTAACAAGTGGATAAGAAGGAGAAGGTAGGTTGCAGGGAATGACAGACATGACTGACAGGGTATGGGATAGCATAATAAGGAGGTGAACACAATGGAGTAGGAGGAACCAGACAAACAGGGGAAGGCAATGGTGAGGGGTGGATTGTACAAAATGCAGGGATGGGCATAGACTTAAAAGGGAGGGGAACATTAGGTTTGGGAAAAGGACTGGGTAATCTCCCAGCTTAGACCAGTGGGAGATTACTTGTCACCCAAAGAGCCAGCCATCACCACTGTGTCAGAAGCTGGAGACAGAGCAAGGCAGGGACACAACTCAATAAGTAGGTAGAACACAGTCTGCACATAGCCAATGCAGGCATCCAACAGCCAGTCTGTTATCTCTCCCACAACCTCTACCAACTCCTTTTGGGAGAAAAAAGTGCCACCTCTACTTGCGATTTTACCATTGGATACCGTTTTGCCATCTCCTGGTGCAGGGCTACCTGACACAAGTGGAACAGGTAGGGCATGAAGTGTGGAGGCAAATGTAGCAGGCTGGGAAGCATACATGTTGTGTGCCTTTGGTGCTGGTGCAGGCTGCTGTACTGCTGCATATAATTGTAAGGAAATGCAGAGAAAAAAGTAAATGTATTAAAGAGAAAGGGTAGTGACAAAGAGGGTGGGAGGGGAAACATACAAAAACAATGAAATTTCAATCTTTGCTATGTTGATACTCAAACAGTGTAGCAAAATAACCTTTAATAGTAGGACTCATACAGGTAAGTTATCAAACAATGGCCATTCTCACACGAAGTCTGACATGTGTATATTAAATGCAGGAGCTATTTATCAGGACAGCATATCTGTACTTGAGGCCAGTGATGCTATTTAAGTTTTATCAATGATACAACTGCACATATACATAATAACCATGATAATCACACAATAAATATGTCAGGTACAGGTGATAGACAAGGGACAGATACATGTACTGCATATTGTGAAGGGCACAGCCAACTAATAAGTATGAATATGGCATATATGAACTTTGTAGCAGTGCACTGATATTACTGGGGTGTTAGATATACACTGCCATGACAACAGCATTTTCTGAGGTGTAGGGATAAGACCCACAGCTATCCTACAACCTAGGTAACATAGACTTAACATGATGAGGCACATGTAAACCTATATAAAGGGTGTCGTGTAGAATTTCACAGTCATACTATTTCCCGTAAAGTATGCCAGTACCGACAGATGTGGTACTGCTGTATAAAAGTTATACAGCATTATTTGCAATGGCCATAGCTGTTACTATGCAAACAGACAAATCTTTCACAATGGTGGGTACACTGACCTCTATACTCTAATGCATCTCCCTTTCCATTCAACCTCTGCAGGCACTAGAGACATAAAGCATAATGTGATATCGGAAGGTAGCATGCATTATTTAAAAGATCATATAATTAGAGTACTAAGGTGGTGACTGTGCCCATCGACAAAGGAGGTTAGGCTTGCATCTACTCAGATCAGTGCAAAAGTGATGTTACTGTCCCCCCATGTGTGAGATGCCAGTAGCATGGGTGACAGCTGTGGCATAAATTATTCTAATCATCAGCCTTACAATGTGAACCACTATAGACCTCATGCAGGCACCTTCTCTTGTAATGCTTTTGAAGGATGTCCAAAAATATCTTGGACTCTGCCTCACACTACCTCTGTGCTCTAAAAGGAACATGACCCTCAGATTCTCTAACCATAATTGTATCACCTTTAAAGATTTCAGAAAAATATCAGAGAACTGTTTCCCGAAAGAGTTCTCACATGTCTCAGTCTTTGTAAAATGGATGTCAAACTAAAAAAAATGTAAGCATTATTATATTTTCAAGACACTTTAAAGTATGAAATATTACATTCTTCATTCTCTCTGTTTTCTGCTGAGAATATACGGTCAGCAGTAACTCTGTCTTCAGATGATTAGTTATGGAATGACAGATCTCTCCTCCCTGACATAGTTGGCTTCCAATGCTTATGAGGTGCTATCCACGGAGGCCCATGTGTGTCCATGGCAACATGCAGCAATCTTCCCAATGTTTAACAGGTTTCTTCATCATGTAAATTAAGTAATTCAGAAACATTAATGAACCCTACTTAGGATAATCATCACAGCAAGAGGGGTAAACCTACACAATACAGGAGCAAAGAGAAGACCAAACCCTCATCCACGTACAGAAGAAAACTACTTTGAAAGGGGTTTGAATCATGTAGGCTCATTTTGTCAAAAGCTTTAATTCTTAGTCTGCATATGTAAGGTAAGTGCTACTTCTCACAATTAATTCAGTTCTTGAATGTTACCTTTGACTATCCATACACCATAATGCCTGTGATGGATGTCATTTTATCAATACTTTAAGATTTATTGGGCAAAGCTGCATTTGAAAGTACATTGGAAATGTACTGCAAGTAGTATGCTGTACTCAGCTGTTAAGGCTGATAGTAGATACTCCTTGGTTCATGTTCTGAGTAGTATTCATCACTATTTTACTGTTGTGTGCCTTGCAGATGTGCAGTTAGACACAAGTTTATTAAACTGTTGCTGTGTTAGTCAAGGGTGTTGTTTACTTTAACTTCTGAAATTTTGTGGAGATATGTGGTCAGTACACATGATATGCTTGACATTTCCTTAAAGATTGTGGGTAGACATATATGTAACTGTCAGACACACATTGAGCATGGTAGAATCAGAGCATTGTACAAATTTTTGATGGCCATGTGAGGACAAGGCTATTGTTTTCTATGCCAAAAGGGCAATGCCTAAAAAAAAAACAGGAACTAAAAAAACTACAGGATCTAGCGTCCAATACACATCCACCAATAAACCCAAATTTATGGATGGGGAAATGGGGTGGTACTACAAACCCTCTTTCTCCATGGACAGTGAACTGCCCATGCCACAGATCATTCTTTTTGTGACTGTGTTTGAGCTGATATGGTCACCAATGTAAATGTAGGCAGAGATCAAGACCACAACTATGATGTGGCATGTCACTGGGCCACAGATATGATCTGTGCTGCCACCCGCATTGGAGAAGCTGTGGTACAGGAATGGAGTGGAACAGGTGGTGGGCCATTGACCAAGCCACCTTTTACTTTGACAGAGGAGATTATAGCCTCTTTAAAAGGCAGTACTACCTTCAAGGAGTTTCACAGTTCAGTGCTGGATGTTGGGACTTAGTTGGACAAGCCCCAAAGAGTTTCAACTGCAAATGCCCCAGGTATGTAGTCTTATATTTCATATTATCAATAGCTAGAAACCATCCTTAACAAGTTGTTAGTGTAATGGTTTCTAATTATGTCTGACATATAGTATACAGGTATATATCATCCAAGTTTCACATGCATTGCATTTGTAAAGCTGTCAGTTGCATGTGCAGTTCTGGTGCTTTTAGTACTCATACTCTATATTTTTTTTGTATTGCTGCATTCAGAGGTGAGTCTTTTATCTGACAATAGCATTATGAAACTGCCCTGTCTGATGTTAGAGGATCTGCTGCCTCTGATAATGATTGTGGGGATGAGAAAGCTCAGTTAAGGGGTACTTGGTCCATAGGTTCATATATAAATAGGTACTTACTAGGCCATTGATCCTTTATGATCTTTAGAAGCCTAGCCAAGAATTCCCATGAAGTTTTTAGGCATTATAACCAATAAATGAGCACAACATTTTCAAGTTGCCCCTATCCTTGAGGAACAAGGGTGCTAAACCAGCTGTGAATTTGCAGTTACCCATCTTTTCATCCTAATTATGTTTGTGTAGCATGAGAGATGTACTTTCTCTTATGTGGACCCCTAGGCTGGGGTTGGGAGGGTGGCCTAATGGTTAAGGTGTTTGACTTACAAACCCAAGGTGCAGGGTTTGAGTCTCACAAGAGATAATTTGCTAGGCTTAAAATGGCTCGCAAGGGCAGTTAGCCTAGTATGAACCTATGGAGAGAAAGTTGATACAAAGGAATTGGTAGCTGCTGTAATTTGTTTCTGTCCCTCCAACATGTTCCATTAATGCTACAAACAGATTGAAATGTTTTGAGCTGGTGTTTACACCATCATTGGACATGCAAGTGTGCAGAAGGTCTGACAGAGTAGGGTCTGTTGAGACCCTGTACACAATGCAGATATCACTTCTCAGTAGTATGACACTGAGAAGAGGGATAACGCTTTGAAATGGTTTGTATAGTTCTTATAATTTAGGCCATTAATTCTCTTTGCAAGAAAGTGCTGTGGGTATTCAAGATGTGTTAGTTATTTGGACAGGTACATAATAAAGTGGCATTATACTCATTGATTGATCTTATGAGTGCAGAATACAGAAAATGATCACATCCTTGGACCTGGCTGCCATACCTTTAATAATAAGCTGAGCAATAATAAAAATTTCTTATAATAGTGGTTACTTGGTAATAAAAGGTCAGTTTGTTCTCTACATAGTTTCCCAGGTCCATAATACCTGCATCAATTTTCAGATGTATGTTGTCAATGTCATGGTTACAAAAGACTTCTTGCTTGCTGAAGGATACCGTTATACATTTCTTGGCATTCAGGTTTATTCCACAGTTTTGAAATCAGCTATTTGTTTGGGCAGGGTCTTCTTGGAGGATGTTGGTGTCCTTTGAGGAGTTTATGATAGCACCAGGTTTACAGTCCTCTGCAAACCTGGTCAGCCATAAACATTTAACAGTAGCTTTGACCTTTGGGATGTAAATGCCAGAGAGGAGTGACCCAAGTACTGAACCCTGGGGTACGGTGTCAGCGATATTTCTTGTGGAGGAGGAGGTAGACAGCTCACCCTAAACTGTATCTGTAAGAAAATTTGCTATACAATAAATTACATAGTGGTTATCATTTAACTATAGTAGCTTATCTATGACACCTAAGTGTGAGCTGGTGTTGAATGCCTTTGTGATGTCTACATGTGTGGGGTGAACTGATTTGCTCTCATGCATTGCTTCAGTAAACTTCTTAAAGAAGTCAAGCAGGTTAATTATGCAGATTTTGTCCCTAACAGATCCAAACTGGCTTGGGTAAACAGTTTGTAGTTTATTTATTAAGTCCATAGTGATCCTTTCCATAGCCTTACTGATGAGGCTGGGGAGACATATGGCTCTACAATTTCCTGAGTCCATTGATCCCCACCTTTGTACAAGAGGATGGTTGTTGCAGTCCTCCATTCATCAGGTGCAACATTTGCATTGAAACTGACATTGAATAGCCTCTGTAGGGGGTCTGGCAGGTCCTGTTTCAGGCTAGCAGTAAGTAGCCCGGTATGCTTTCCACCCCCATAGAAGCAGTGTTTTTGGCTTTGAATATTGCCTTGAGGACTTGTTTATAGGAGATTTGAGGAAGAGATGTAGATGTAATTAGATGATTTGGGAATGTAGGAGGGAAGGGGAAGAATTTAGGGCTAAATGTATCTACTAGTAGACTGGCTATCTGGTCTAGGTCCAAGTATGTGATATCTTTGACTATTAGCCCTTTGTAGTGCTGGACATTGTTTCTAAGGTTTCTAACACAGTTAAATAAGGCACTGTGGTTGTCCTTTGCCTGTGTGGGTATTTTTAACATCATATCTGCCTTTGGATGATTTGATAAGGGTCCAGAGATCCCTGTTAAGTTAAGCAAAGTCTTTTTTGCAACTTAAGCTTTGCATTTATTTTACTTACAATGATTTTTTTTTCTTTTGTTATAGAGCCTGTTTATATTTTCGTTCCACTATAGGGGTTTATTTTTGAATATGGCATTGTATTTACTTTGGAGAGGGACAGATGCATCCATACAGCTATTCACATCTGCTTAGAATTTAGTGGCAAATGATTATGCATTGACAGTGGGATCATCAAATTGGAAGAAGATGTTGAATTTATCCATATCATCACTGAGTTTTAATCAACGATTACTGAGGTTTTGGAGGATGGTAAAGAAGGATGGTTCTGGCTTCAGTCTTAAGTTGAATGTGACTGACTGTGGTCTGATTTTATAAGGAAAGGAGTTACAATTGGTAGGGAGCATAGATGTCCCATTATGGTGAGGACTAAGTTCAGAATTTGATTGCCCCTGGTTGGTGTGCAGACTAACTGGTCCAAACAGTTTGTAGTGATAAAGTCCTATAATCTCAAGTCATACATGTTAGAGGATGTATCCATCTTCAAGTTAATAGAGGTGTAGTTGAAGTACCCTAGCTGAATGGAGTTTGACTTACTGCTTATAGACCCTATACTAGTTAGTTAAGAGTTATGGGCTGATGGAAACATAGACAGGGTCCTATAGTTAGCTATGATGTGACAAGGGCTATTGTTAATGGTACATTGGACATGGAAGAATTCCAGAACATTATCTTGTCTATTTAGTCTGGAGGTGAAGTGTGTTTTTTACAATCTGGTGACACCACCTTTACTGCCTTCATTTAGTATATGTGTGTGTGTGTGTGTGTGTGTGTGTGTGTGTGTGTGTGTGTGTGTGTGTGTGTGTGTGTTTGTGTGTCTGGGGGGTGTCTGAATGTGTGTTTTGCATTGAAACCCTGTACTTATGGGGAACTCTCAATAGTCTTGAACCAGGTCTCTGTGATGATGCATATATCAATGTTTTCTCAGGACAATGTGTCATTTTAGGGAGTGTAGTTTTTTTGTTAAAGTTCCCAGCATTGATGATCAATACCTTTATGCTAAGCAGATTCTGTTTTGCTATGTTGGAAGCTTTTGAGAAATTTCAAGCCACAGTAAACCCTGAGAACACAGCTGCCTATGTGGAACTGCTCACAGAAATCCTATACAAGCAATTAAATAGCTGCATAGAGGCAGCTGCACCCACCAGGAAGAAGTACAGAACTAACTAAAAAAACAAGCCACCCTGGTGGAATCACAACATCAACAAGCTGTATAACAGACTGAGGAAAATCATGGGAAAAGTTAGGAGGTGTAGCACCCCAGCAAGATAAAAAATCACCCTCATCAAACTAAACAAACAACTCAGAAGACAAAGTCTACCAAAGCTAAATGTGTGGTACATTTGGCCTCCAAGACCAAGGACACTCATAAGGCATTCCTCAGATATATAAACGGGAAATAAAAAGTACTCAACATCAGACAACTCAAAACGGTTATAAGGAGCACTTTGGAAGAAAACACCAAACTGCAGAGTGCAATCCTTTAATAAATCCACAGAAAGCACGATGAAGGACCAAACAAATACACATAAATGCCCACAAATTAAAAATGTGTTTTTATCACAGTGAAGAGTTCTTCAGATGAGTTCATACCCTTCAAGTACAAATAATTTATATGTTTGCTCAAAGAGAATGAGGTATTCATATTCAGGATTCAGGGATATTTGCAAGCATTGTTAGAGGATTTACTGGAGTGCAGATTTATCAGAAACATGCCTCAATAATTAATGTAAAATATTCTGCTCCTACTTTATTGCTGTTCTGATAATGAAGCTTGAGATGTTAACAAACCAGATTTTATGAATGTTTCATTGTTTAATAAAAGAAACAAAAGCCCTTTCATCTCAGAAACAAATCCACAATATTTCACCAGCCTTGGAGGCCCAAAGCTAAATGTGTGGTAAATTTGGCCTCCAAGACCAAGGACACTCATAAGGCATTCTTTAGATATATACACAACCTCAAAGGCAGTACACAATTGTGTGCTGAGATCATTGTTAATAGAGCGACCTATACTTAGCTAGAAGATATAGCAAACTACTCGCCAACAAATTCATATCCAACTTTATCCCTCTATATTCTCTCAACCTTCCATCAGGAAATACCAACAAATCTAACTCCCCCAACTGTCACTAAGGAACAGGACCTTAAGTCTCTCTCTCTTTCTCTAAGGCCAAGAACACTATATCAATGGGTCCAGACAATATCCCAGGACACTTTCTAAATAGCATTAAATATGACCTATAAAGCCATCTGGAATAGTTTTTTAACTGTAGCCTCCAAAGAGGCTTCGTGCCTCACAAAAGTAGACCAGCAATAGTCATCCCTCTGCACAAAGGTGGGCCATCTACAGACCCTGGAAACTAAAGACCCAGAAGTCTCGCTAGTCTTATGCAAAGCCATGGAAAGAATTATCATGGAAATGATCATAATGACATAGGAAACCTCCAGACACTAGATTCAACCCAGATTTTTTTTTGTCAAGGGCAAGTCATGTCTACTTAACCTGGTAGACGTCTTTGAGTAGGTAATCAAAGCAATGGGTGATGGCAAAATGGTTCACTCTGCCTACACAAAATGCCCCACTCAAGCATTGTTGACAGATTCAAGAGGTAAGGTATAAAACTTTATGTCACCCAATGGATAGCCAGCTGGCTCACATACAGGACAGAGTAAGTTAGAACTGGGGTGTCCACTTCTACAAAGAGGCCAGTCACAAGTGGATCACTCACAGAATGGTCCTTGAACCACTCCTTTATTTCTCTGAAGTCAAGGCCAATGTCAATGGTCTATTGTTGACAAAATTTGCAGATGATGCAAATTAGGAGCTGTCATGTAATCCCTCACCAGCAAAAATGTTGTCAAGAAAGTGCTGTCACAAGCAACTGGTGTTAGAGCCATTGACTAAAACTAAATGCCAAGAAATGCATTATAGCATCCTTCAGGAAGTCATCTACCCTTGGTAACTAGGATAGTGACAACTGTCCTCTAACAGGGGACCCAGTAGTCAGGGACAGTGATCTAACCTTTGACCAACACATGATTACTGTAGTGAGGAAACCATTCTATGTTGTGAAACTTTTAAACAAAGGTATGGCATTTATGTCTAAGGAGGTCATTGCTCCATTGTATTTAACGTTCATCAGACCTGTCATTGAGCACAATGACCCCTTTAGTATGTACCTAATCAGGCATATCCAACAACTGAAACATCCACCGAGGTTCCTCAATAAAAGAATAGAGGGTGTAAGTAAAATGTCCTATGCAGACTCCCTCAAGACCCTATCCCTGTATTCTGTTTCCTATAATCTGTTGAGGAGAGATCTATGCCTAACATACAAGGCATTGTCAGACTGCACCCTGATGGAACTCTTACATAGCCACAAAACAAACAACACAAGAATTACCCATTCTAAAGACTTAAACCTTGCCTGTGATACAAATAGAACCTGATAAAGAGACAGGTATGTATCCCTTCTGTGGAAAAGGCTTCTCATCCATGTGAAGCAGAGTTCCTTCCTAACCTAATTCAAGTGTAACTTGGACAACTGGATGGGTAACAGGAAATCCATCCCTGCTTTGGCATCCGTGTCTCTAATGGAAGCAGACAGCCTGTAAATGGTTCATCTCCTAGACCCTTGCTTGTAAACATTTCATCTCCCAAGCCCCTGCTTACACTTATCAAGGGAAAGGATTCTTGAGCATTTAGGGAACATATGCAATCAGGTTATATCTAATGCTCTAGCTAATCATGCCTTAATTTTTCCAGGCCATGGTACTTTTTTGTTTAGGGTTTTGCAAGTGCTGCATACCAGCAAAAGAAGAGGTGATTTTAATAACACTGTTGAATTGTGTGAACTGAAATGGATTATCTCTATGAGGGCTTGTGAAATTCGAGGCTTTGACAGTGGCACTCCCCTTAAGCTTGCCTTATTAGGCAGAAAATTATGTAAGATTATGTTTGTTTGAATTGGTTCTGTTTTAATTGATTCTTACTGATTGGTTGAGTGTTTTTTTAAATATGTGGTTTTTACTTTCATTCTGCATTTGGTCTGATGAAGCGGTAACCCCGCGAAAGCGTTAACCTTTTTCTAATAAACTGTTTGCCTTTTTATAGATCTTTTGGACTTTTATTTGGCTGAACCGTGTTGGTTTGACTCACTTATACATACCTTTTGGACTTATCAAGGGTACAAGGTTTTAGCCAAGATACAAAGGTCTTGGGAGTACAGGTGGAGCTCATCTGTAGCAAATCAGTCAGGACTGCCTACCATGTCCTCCCTGACTGACATATATATATCGGATCCCCTATGAATGACACCAAAAGCTAATCTAATTGTTGAATTCAATAATCTTTTGTTCATATTGCAGCATCATTCTTGGTGATGGTAAAATGTTGCTCAAGGCTATGTTCATACTTGTCACAGACACATATTTTGACAGATCCATCATGTCTGTCTTCACATAGTCCAGGGAGGTACAGCACAAGTCATTTACATGCACTGGTACTATTTCAGCTTTATGCGTGTACTTGTGATTCAAGGGCTTGACTACACATCCAGACACCTGATAAGCAAGTGACTGTGACCTTCTCCTTGCAGAGTCAGATGAGTGGTGCATCAGTGTGTTTCACAATGGACTAAGATATTGGATTGTGTGGAGGTTTGCCTTTTGAGCTTTTGAAATGAGAAGCTGTGACTCTTAGATGTATGTTTCAAGTTGGGTGCTGCTTGTGTCGTGGTTTTGTGAGGCTGCTGAGGATACTTGCTTCTTTATTTAGGAAACCTTTGTGATTTAGGTAGATTACTTTTGACAGCCTCAGCATATGTGAGTCTATGTGTTTGGTCTGATCTGTGTGTGATAGTTTAGTGTAGTGTTCTGTGATAATAACTGCCTGTTTGTTATTTGTAACATCTTTATGTGAGAGTTTTGCCTCTGATAGCATTAAATAATGGCAATTTCCACACACTTTGTCTTTTTGTTTAAGCAGTAGGTGATTGTCAGACATTGTCTTATGGACCCCATTTCAACCAAGTTGGCTATAGAAATAGTAGGAAAGTGCAAATCCATGGTTTCAGGTGCTTACTAATGTGAGATGAAGGGAACAAGGTAGTACCAATGAGGTTTGGAGCTGATTACTAGAGGTGCTATCTATCTGATAGTAGAGATTGTCTTAACACAGATGCATACAGCTAAGAATTAATTATCCTTTCCTCATCAGCAGAAAGAAAAGAGTAGCATTAATCCTAAGCTGCTTCCTCAAACAAAGTATTATCCCAGCTGTTACTGAGTTCAGTAGCCTTGCTATAGTCTTCTCTTGGTAGACAGCCTGGCTAGAACCTACAACAACTGAACACAACAGACAGTCAAGCTGCATTAAGGCCCTGACAAGGTTCTCTCCAAAACTGCAACCAGGGCACTCAGTAAAGCCCAATACACATTGCCAAATCAGTGACCAGCAGGAATCAATTCTCCTCTGTTACTTCTGTTGCCAGAAGGAAAATAGTATTAATCCCAAACTGTGCCCGATGAAGAAATGTTCAGGCTTTCCAATGACTGGAAATCTCTAGGAAAGCTAGAAAATGTCTGCCTGCTCCTTCCTCAACAATAGTAAAACAGAAGTGCTGATCACAAGCTGATTTCTGAGACGTAGTTCTTATGATCTGTAGTAATTGGTAGTTTAGCCCCATTTGTTACAAAACTGGAAAAGGGAATTAATACTCTGAATACTGCAGTGTGCACTAAGTGAAAGGGATGATATGAAACATAAGCTAACTGAAACTTTAAGTCTAGTTTAAAACTGAAAGCAGTAAAACTGTATTTTAAAAATGACAGCAGCAAAATTGTGACAGTTTGAATATAATTTTTTTAGTTTTAGAATGCATGATAGGTGTGTGTCTTTTTAAACAATTTTATAAGGAAAAGTGTTACTCTTTAAAAAAAAACACCTTTATTAGTGCTTGTGACATAAGCGAACTTACATTTATATAAAAGAAAATAAACCATATTAACATGTTCATAGTTACAAACATGATGCATCACATATATTATTCTGTACATTATAATCAATCCAACATTACATAGGTTGGTCAGTTCCTGCCCTCCATTAAACTTCATTCTTCATCTAAAACATTTTCTGCATGTATTGTTCCCAAAATTTCCTTTTTTTCCTATGTAATTTGTTCCTACCCTTTTCTAAAGATTCAACTTCCAATTCTTTCATCTCTGTTACAATATTCACCTCTTCAAAGTACTGTTGCTTTAATCTTTGATTTCTAGTTTCAAGAAATGACTTTTTTGACAGCCATCAGAATTAAACTTAACAAGGCCTTACTATGCCTAGGCAATTCAGATCCTGTATCACAGCTGAAAAATCATTTCCTTAGTTACACTCATTTGCTCACCCAGTATTTCTGACAAAGTACTCTATAGAATTTTTAAAGTCTGCTAACTCATTACACTCCCAAAATATATGTTTCCAGTTACCCCTTTCTTCTCGGTCACACTTCCAACATTTGCATCTATGTGATGAGAACATTTTTGGGGTCTGCTTGGGGTATAAAAATACCTCTGCAGAAACTTTCAAGCAAAAATCCTAAATCTTCTAGATTTTTTTTTTTTGTATATTTGGGAACCATACATATGTCCTCCCATTTCTTGTTTGCGAATTGCTTACCCAGTCTCTCTTCCCAATCTTTTCTAATCTCCTTTGACTAATTCCTAGTTATCATGCAATATTTTATATAACTTACTAATTAGCCCTTTTAATATCAGCTTCTGCTCTAGATTTGTTTCGAAACTTTACCAGTGTAGGTCTTAGGCTTAATAGTCTGTATTCCTTTCTCTTTGCCTATACTCTGACATCAGTCACTGATATGGAAGGCAGTCTCTAGCTTGCAGTCCAAATGTTTTCTTGGCCTCATTCTATTACTTTTCTCTCCCTGATTATTTGTTCCCCATACCCTCCTTAAATCTGAGCATCCTCTTGCCTATTCTCTATACTCCTAATTGCCGTCATTCCATCATCAGAATCTCCTTTCTATATTTCCTTGTTGCATTAGTTCATACAATACTTTCTGCTACTTTATGTATATAATATTCTGTATGACTGTTGCTAGTCTCCTTAAGGATTTGCATCCAAAATCCCACTCTGTCATTATTTCTGGAATTTCCACACTACTTCATCACCATCCTTTTCCACTATGAATTGTAGCTTTCTGCTTGTGCTATGTATAAGAACCTTAACTGTGTTGCTCTAAAACATCCCTTCAAATCAAGTAATCCTAAATCACCTTGTTCTATTGGAAGGATCATCTTATCCTACTTGAAAATTGCCCTCTTCCCTACCCAGATAAAATCCCTCACCTCTTTATTAATTACTATCCACAACTTCTCCTCTGATTGATAAAACTAAGCTTAGCCTGTGTATAGTTGTAAAGGGACTAAAATCAGTTTTACTGCTTGTATCTTATTATCCATATCCCTAGACAAGAGATTCCAGTTTCTCAGTTTTTGTATTATCTTTTGTTTAGTCTTTTCCACATATCCTTAGTTGCATAACCAGAATCATTTTTAATCCATACTACTAAATGTTTAATTTTGTCATGTTTAAATATGGGTATTACTAAACCAGTTCACAGGTGGTAACATAGTTTACAGCTATAACCTTTGTTTTATCTTTATTAATTTATATTCCCCCAAAAAATGAAACTGTCTCAAAATGTTCCACAATAAAGAGATATTGTTTTCTGGTTTTATCAAAGTACAAAATAATATTGTCTGCAAATAAATCCAATTTTTCTTAATTACCGTGCCATGTATATTCTTTAGTTTCTGAGTCCCTTCTTTTCTTTCCCAGTGTTGCTAAATATAATGCAAATAACAAAGTGTAAAGCAGACACCCCTGCCTGGTTCCTCTGTTCAGACACAACTTATCAGACAGAAACCCTTTAACTTTGATTTTTGCCTCTGATCCCTCTTATATCCTCCTAATTTGCCTTATTCTTGTATTAGGGAATGCAAATGCTTCCATTGCCCTACTCAAAACCCCAGCTTACTCTGTCAAATGCTTTATCTGCATCAAAAGACACTAACAACAACAGTATTTTCTTATATTCTGGTTCCCTCTGGATCATCATTGTTCTATTAATGTTGTCAAATGTTTGCCTCCCCTCCATAAAAACAGACTAATCCATATCTATCAATTTTGGCAACACATTTGGCATTGTTTAGTCATTATCGACATTACATTTTGTAATCATGATTTAAATTGAAATGGGCCTGTATGAAGCTGTATTGGGTGTGTTTTTACCTTCTTTAGGTATTACAGCCACCACTGCTTCATTTCAGATTGTTGATGCTTCCCCTTATTTTAAAATACTGTTAAACAAAACCTTTCCAATCTTTATCACTATCTTCCCTCCTAGCTTTCAATCATCCACTGGAATGGCATATATTCCTGGAGACTTTCCTGACGAGTGGTCATGCAAGACCATTTTTATCTTATATAGGTTCATAGGTTCATAGGTTCATACTAGGCTCTCTGCCCTAGGGCATTTATAAGCCTAGCCAGAATGTGTTTGGCTTTTGCCACCCATTTTAAATTTATTTTGCTATGCCCTTTTTCGAGGTTAGTATACTGTGCCTCTGTCTAACAGTGACACAGAAGTGATACCCGGGGTAAACCTACGATCTCCCATCCACTCATCAAGATTCCTCTTGAAGAGAGTCAATGAGGGACTCTGCCTAACCTGGACTGGGATTTTATTCCAGAGTGAAGGGAGCCTCTGGGTTATGAATTATCTCCTTCTATCTTAATTGACTATTGAGCATCATCTACTTCTAACATAGGCATATTTAAGTTTTCCATAAATATTTCCATTTGCATTTTATCTGGATTGCCACATTTCTCTGTTTTATACACATTTTCATAAACTTTCAAAAATATCTCTAATACCTCTACAGGATCTCTGGTTATTTTTCTTGTTATAAGCTCCGTAAGTTTGTCAAAAACCCTTTCTACTGTTCGCTGCCTAAGCTTTTGTGCTCTGGAGTTATCAAAAAACAGTTGCTTATCAGCAATCTTTCTAAACTCATGCATATTATCCAGGTACTCCCTCATTTTCTCTTTAACACTCTACAGTTGCTCCTCTTCTTGTTCTGTGAGATTCCCCATATTCTGCAATACTTTAACATTTGTCAGTCCCTCTAAACAACTATTGTTGCTTCTTAGCCATATAACTTTTTTTATGTCTACTCTGTTTTTAAACTCCTCATTCATTTTATCCTACTCAATAGTTATAACTTCTGAAGAACTTTCTGTCTTCCCTAATAACTCCTGAATAACTTCCACTACCTATTCCTTAAATTCCTCTCTTTTTAACAGATAGGTTGGGCAACACCAGTGTCTTATTTTTACATCATTACCCTTTATTTTATCTTAGTTATTGCTGATGCATGATCTGAAATAGTCATTGGAGGTTTTTGTCAGTGCTCTCAATTAAATGCACATGCTTCTGTTAAATTTAATTTCTGTCTAGTCTAGCCCAGTTATAGTACCTTGGCAGTTAATATGCAAATTTTCTCTTGGATTCCTACTACTAAATTCATGTTTTCCATACCAAATATTTTTAGAAATTTCTTTAGAAATCTAATCTCTCTTGTGTTTCTCTTTTAGGACCTCCAGATACATCCTTACTTACTTATGCAAATCAAATTCCAGTCGTCACCTATAAATAATATTCCCTGCTGAAAAAATTATTACTTCTCCAAAGGTCTTTTTTTTAAACTCCATAATAGCAGATTTAGGTGGAATATGAATACATGCCAGCTTGATCATCTTTCCTAGCCAGTAGCCCCTTACTACCACAAATCTACCATTTTTAATTCTTCTATCTCAATTAGAGCTCCTCTAACAATTATCAATATTCCTCTTTTCCTCTTGATACTTTGGTGAATATCAATCCGGAAATAATTTCTTTATCAAATTCTCATGAAAATTTATTTTTACGTGTCTCTTGTAGCATTGCTATTTGCACTCTGCATTTCTTAATAAAATTCAGTACTATTTCATTTTTGTCTATACCTGTGAGACCATTCACATTCCAAGATAATATTGAAAGCACTGCCATTATGATAAGAGGTTACTATTCCCACCTATTATATATAACAGCTTTATTAGGTGTCTTTTACCAGCTTTTCGGATACATGCACCCGCTAATGTTTGGCAGGTTGATCTTTTATACTAAAAATTATTATAGTTAAGAAGTATTTTGATTAATCAGTGATTAAAGCACTGAGGTATTTTTCCTGCCTGGTGATTCCTTATTTTGAGTGCTTTTGCTTGTGACTTTTGATGATCAATAAACAGTTTCAGTGCAAGTCAACATTTGCTATTGATAAATGTTTTCTTTCTTTTGTTTGCAGTCTGATTGCTTCTGTTCACTTAAATCTGAACTCACCATATGAGTGAGGTAAAGAAAACAGTACCTGAATGATAGTGAAGTTGTTCATAATACATATTTGTGTTTTTTCTTTCTTATTTTTTTATTTAATTTTTTCTGTGGCTGTCTGGCCAACCAAAGATGAATAGATATTTCCTATGTACAACTTCCATTTTAGATGAAATGTAATGTCATCTCATGTTTGATAGAAGGAGATTCCTTTTTACTGTAGTTAGTTGAAGCAGTGGACACAAGATTGCTAATTAGGTAACAGCTACATTGGGATACAAAGTACACCCCTACTATAATGGAAGAAATGAGGAGAAAAACTCAAAAGATGTTGCTGAAATTATATTTTATGTTATTTGCCTTTGACATAGACAGGACTAGTGAGTATATTAAAAAAAGTAAGAAAAGATTATGCAAAACTAATTATACAAGATTTTTGAAAAGCCAGATATCCACTTTAGATATAATACTTACAACTTTTCAAAGACGATACACCTCAAGTAATCAATATAATGACATGAAAGTGACCAGAGTGAATCAGAACTGTGATACCTGTACATTAGCCATGAACGTGTTGACTTACTGTCATGAAATGGGCTAATTAGAAAAACTAGCTTCACCTATATTATATTTATTAAGTACTATGCAGTTATAAAAGGCTTTCCATTTCAAAATAGTTGCAGTACTATAACTGTCCAATACTATTCACACATATCAACACATTCTAATCTAGTGTAGGATAAATTAGCATGGTTAATAAAATTATGATTACAAAAATAATGTGAACATCCATGCATGTGTTGTTATTATTCTGCTGTGATCCTGTGCCCCTGACTTATAGGAAGAGCTCATTAGTAGGTCATGACCTTAATCACATGCACCAATTGCAAGAGTATTAGTTGGTAATATTAGTACCATCAGCTATGTCTCGGTCATCTTGAGGAAAATACTACGAGGTGAATACCTTTCTTCTATTAATAAATTAATGACATACATTCCTAAAGTATATCTAGCAAAATGTTAGTATAGCTGGTACGCTTTCTTCTTCATTAATGTCTTCTGCAGAGTGTTGGAAGATAGCTGGTTATACTTCTAAATATAAAACAAAATATTGCAATATCAGTGTTATACCATTTTAGGACATAAAAGTGCTCAAAAAAAAAATAAAATAAATAAATATATATATATATATATATATATAGATATATATATATATATATATATATATATATATATATATAGATATATATATATACACACATACACACACACATATATGTATGCATATGTATATATATATATATATATATATATATATATATATATATATATATATATATAGATTCACTTCATAACACTGAAAGCTCAAAACACTGAAACCAAAACACTGAAACTTCAAAATCTTGAAAACTCAAAACACTGAAACTCAAAACACTGAAAACACATATTATACATATACTGAGTTTGTTGTTGTTTGTCTTTTTGGCTTTCCCCGGTAAGGGGTCGCCACAGCGGAACTCCGGTCCGCTAATGATTGGCAGTAGATTTTTATGGTGCTGAGTTGCCAACCTGATGCCCAACCTTCAGCAAAGGCATGCCCATTCACGGTCATCTTTCGGATGCCACTCGACTGCGGGGAGGACATGCAGACTCCACACAGAAGGCACTCCCCACACACTAGCTGAAAATCAAACGGGAGAACCTGTTGCTGTGAGGCAACAATGCAACCGCTGTACCACTGCGGCTACACGTCATACATATACTGGAGTTGATATATATAAGTAGCAGGGGGTGTGGGGGACGCAGCCCCCCACATGGGGCGGGGTCCATGGGGGCTTGTCCCCCTGCTTACACTTGGTGGAAAGTGCTATGATTTATGTTGTTTAAACTCAGTATATACTACTCACTACTGTTCACTACACTAAGTGCAATCTTGGAGTTGATATATTTAAGTAGCAGGGGGGGTGTGGGCACAGCCCCCCACATGGGTGGTGCAGGGGGGCTTTCCCCCCTGCTTACACTTGGTGGAAAGTGCTATGATGTATGCTGTTTAAACTCAGTATATGTATGATATGTGTTTTCAGTGTTTTGAAGTTTCAGTGTTTTGGTCTTCTATATTATGAAGTTTTCTCATTTTCAGTGTTTTGAGTTTTCAGTGTTATGAAGTGAATCCATATAGATATATATATATATATATATATATATATATATATATATATATATATATATATATATAGAGAGAGAGAGAGAGAGAGAGAGTTTATCAGCTGCTAGAAAGACATTTTTTTTTTCTGATGGATTAAGTAACCATGAAACAGCCCCAGGCAATAAAAACAATTTATTTCAAAATATTATGGTTGCCATTCATCATTATTACTAAATGTTAGACTAAGGAATAAAGCTATCAGTGAACCAGAAATCACTCATTTGAAAGAGTTCACTCAAGCAATGATATAATGATAGCTTCATCTCTGCTTTTCATTTATTATTATGATTAGAAAAAATGTTTTCTTATGTCGTGCATTCGTAAAATGGAATTACATGCAATTATGATTTTGTTTCTACACAACTCCTCCTGCTTTCTTTAGTATAAAAAACTAAGAATAAAATACGTTTTTACATTGAATTGTTACTGAAATACAATCCACTATTACAGACTTTCATACAAAGCTATGCCTTGACATTTTCTTGGGGAGAATTTCTGTTTTGCTTGTGTTATCTATCCCTTTCACTGCTGCTGTTTCTTTCCTGGATTGAAAGGTTTCTTGCTTATCATATATCTAGATAGAAATTATGCTTTGAGATTTATGTAGCACTTTATTCCATGCCTGGGATTTGACACAAAGACAACTGATTTGTTGCATTTAACCGAAGCAAAACCTACAATCTCTAAAAACAAATCCTATCATTCATTGAGAATGAGATTAAGGGGCCATTGCTGACAGCACCTCTTCTGATTTAGAACAAGCTAGTGCCTGCAGGACATGTGAGTGAAAGGTCACTTTTCAGATCTGTCTCTGTAGGGCATTACTTTAATGCAATCCGGAGCTTTGCATCGGTAGATAGCAATATTATCTCTTATAATTCCTGTGTTGTTCCTGAGCATGGCATGTTTCTTAGATGGAAAACACCTTCCCTGTCATTTTATTGTTTGCTTCAGTATGCAGGGTATATAGTATAATTAATTATACAGAAAATAACACAACAAAGAAGTTTGAAATGTAATATGAATAAGAAGAGACATTCCAGTAAACTGTGTGAAAAAAATGTAACTAGGACCAATACCTCTGCTGCAGAGAAATCTGTTTATCCTTGCTAGCCATGTAAGACAATAGAGTTTTGACTAGCAACAGAGTGAGTGATTTAGTTTAGTTAAATGATTTTCTCAGTTGCAGATATGAAAGTAAAGCTGGCAGAAGATTGTACATTATTATCAGTTCATTGTCATATCCCATGCAATATCCTGTCACTAAGGTACATAGCTCATATAATTCAGGTTTAAGAAAATATTACACTTTCTATTGTGTCCTAGAGTTTCTTGCAGAAAAAAATGAATGTATTGACCACATTGTGGAAATCTGGGATGAATGTATCTCTTTATTTTACGTACATATATTATTTCTAAGGTCATAAGAAAAACATTCAGGAATTAAGTATAATACTTCCTTCCTTTTCTTTATATGTACAGTGTAATTTTAATTGTAATATGTCAGCCAAATAATTATATATTTCATTCATTAGAAGGTATATGCTGAGGCAATCTGTTTTTTTTTTTTTCCAGAAAATATGGTTTGCCACATCATAGTACAGTAAATGGTCATATGATGCATAAAATTTAGTATATCAAATGTGCTGATTGTGATGCACCCCCGTGATGTAGGAACACGTATCCATCTTATGTATGGGAGAGGTAGCAACATTATTTGGAATGCACTGAACTATATGGTACATACTTAAGTACTTTAAAAACATGAAAAAATTGTCATGATAGATGTCATAATTAATCCATCCATTATCCAGCCAAATACATAAGATACAGGTCCTTATCACCCATAAGTTTTTATTCCTTTACCTTGATAGGCTTTTATATATGCATTTTTATACTCTTCAAGAGTTTCTTGATTTCACAGCTTCCTCAGGAAAGAAAACCCATGCGTGTAGTACCAGTCTTTATGGGAAAAAATATTCCCTTCGTTAAATCTGAACTGAGTTCATTCTATCTTCAGGCTGTGCACCCTTGTTCATATATACTTCCACCTACAGAAATCATGCCATCTCTGAATTTCTAATGTTTCAGAATAATTTATACCTGTCCATCATGACATGTTCCATCTGTCTAACAGGTTATACTAATTAAGATATATTGGATTCTCTGGATATGCCCTACTAGATAAATATTATAGCAGTTTTGGTGGTCTTCTTTGCACAGTTTTCCTTCTGTCAACACCTTTGCACTAATAGTTTCTGCAGAACCGTACTCAGTGGTTCTCATTTGGTAGCACAGGCTGTTTCCATGGAGACAGAATAACTGTCCTTTCATTTCACTACTAGTGATACCTCTCACTGTGTGTCATTACAGTATCCCAACAACTGCCCTCACACACTTCTTATACTGACAACTTATATGCAGATTATTTAAATTACTTTACCAAAGGAGATATTTGCTCTTTGGTATTACATGTTATATTTGCAGACCTTTGTCCATATGTCAGCATTTCCTGATTGTGTTATTTTTGGATAGCTATTTATTATTTAGAAGTCTTTGATCTGCTAATATTAAAGGGTACAGAATTAAATAGCAGTACAGTACACAGAGACATATTCCTTTTACTGTTATTGCTAGTGCATTGCCTCTAATTATGTAGTCTTTGTTATTTATTACCTATGTACATTAACATACAATTATTTGAGTAACCCAAAATTGCTATGCATTTTCTTCTGCTCTAACTTTACATGGTCTAGTCTATCCTAACTATCCCAGTTTGTGAATTCACTGTATTACACATTGGTAAGTCATCTACAATGAGTCACTGTTTTTAATGTTGTTCCTCTACATTTTATATACACAGTGAAATGGCTGGCTCCAGGTTAGAACCCCGCTCTACTCCACTTACTATTTCTCTTTCCTTGCTGTGAATTCTGCTCATTGTTATCTCCGTGATGTGTTTTCTACCAAACTCTAATTAAAGATGCTGACTTATGATAATTTCATATCTGACCTGCATTTTCATCTCTGTAGGAAATGTCAAACACATAGCTAAAATCTAGGCAGAAAATCCAATAATTGTTCTGGCATGCAGTTAGGGCAGTATAAATTCCCAAAAAAATCAGTATATCATCAGTCTCTAAAAAGCATTATTGCAATACATCATATCTCCTGCAAAAGCAAAGTACACAAACAAAATACCCTAATGATGCCACCCCCCTGTTATAAAAATAAATACACATTTTGCTTTAGGACTTTGATGTCACAGTGGTCACAATGAACTACTCCATAACATTTCACAGAGACTAGTGTTGGATTATACATTTCTGGAAAGGTTTTGTAAGAGTGCATGTATAGGCCCTCCTTTCTTTATTACCATGGAGATATGATTGCAAGACCTGAGAGCTCTCAGATTTAAATATTCTGCCTCACTATCTTGCTGCTACTCAGCTTTCTAATTATCTGATTTGCACATAGTGAGCGATTATACAGGTGGTATACTGAGGTCTTTTATAATGGACGAATGAATGCCATGTGGCCATAATGCTTTTTTTTTTACATCCCAAATCTGAATAAACCATTCAGTCTCATTCTTGAAAATAACCGTGTTTGCTTTAAATAATATACAGAAATACACTCTCATTAACATTACCCTTAGACAATCACTATCTCTTTCCATTCCTTCCTTTGGGTGTGTCTTGATACACCACTTTGTTTTCTATGCTCAGTAATGTACCTATTAAACTGGTAATCTCTTTTCCCATCAGACCTTGCTGCATTTTCCTCATGTCAAAAGCTTTCTTATTTTATTGCATCCTGCATTGTATTTTTCCTGCTTCATGGAAGATTATCCTCTGTCAAGATACATTGAATTTCTTCACATTTATTAAGTAATGCCTGCTTCTTTATATCTTCCTTCGCAATCTTTTTTTAAGAAGCATAATAACATGGTGTATTGATTGGTTTTGTTCATTTGTTTTATGTAGTGATTCAATATTAATTTGACAACAGTTTTGCAATTCCTTTACAATTTCTCTTAGACTATTTCATAACATTTACCTAATAAACTCACTTATCTTCGTAAAGCCAGCCTTCTTTACCTGAAACAAAGGTATCACATTTAGGAATTTTCCTTCAAGGGTGGCCATGCAACAACCATTCTAGTCATATTGTATGAAGGACATCAGGTGAGCCTTCTGAAAACTGAGGCACATCAGCAGATTCAGGTAGGCCTTTCATATTCAAGCCATCTCTCCACTATATTGCACTTCTTATAGCAGTGTTATGTCTATTGTTGTTTGTCATATTCAAGTCATCTCTCCACTATATCTCACTTATTTGAGCAGTGGCATATCTTTTTTTGCCTTTATTTTCTCCTCAGACATCAATATATAACCACCTTACAGAGGTGTATTGTCACTTCCTGATTACAGGGTAATTTATAATTCCTTCTACCCACAATGTATACTGCCTCTGTACTACAGAGTATTCCCGCTCTTCCTTTATGATGTTGCCTCCCACTCTTAGGCTTTTAAAAACATCTTAGCTGACAATACAGCATGTTTAGCTATGCTTTACACTTCTGTGACCACCACATTACTCTGGCAATAGGATTCCATCAACATCTCAGCCTAGAAATCTTCTACCACAAACTTTAAGTACTGCTGGTTGTGATCCTCCATTTTCTGTCATTGTTATAAACTATTATCTCTCTTTCTGAGACAGTATTCATTATTTTCATTTCTCTTTTAATTGCTCTGGCATTATGCAAGTTTAGGGAAGACAGTGAGATTTCCTTGTTGCTGTGCAATAACGTAAACCCTGGACACAATGAATACTTGTTAGAGAACCATTTAAACTTGACACAAAGCACTCTTTTTGCTTTCATGGAGAGCAGTAGATCATGCAGCCATTATGTATAAATCCTGTGAAATAGATGCCCAGTCCATAAGAATGTGAAAATCTAGATAGCTGTACTAGCTGATAACTATATATATATTTTTTTCAAAACAGGTTTATTGTTTTAACATATAAGAGAAATATCATAACAATTTTATACAAGTAATTAAAAATAGGTATTATTATAATATTCAACAAAACAACTAAAGTATTTACAAAGACATCCACTGCAATCAGATCAATTAATTAAACTAAAATACCGTGCTATTGAAATTAGAATTTTTTTAACAAATTTTGTAAATTATCCCATACAATATAATATGATGTTTTTCTAGTTGTTCTCATTCTAATTGTGCTTATTTCCATATGGCACATTATATTCATAACATTTTTAAATTCATTGAACGAAGGAGGTGTATCTGAAATCCAGTTTCTAGTTATTATTTTCCTGGCCACTGCTAGGATAGACCATAACAAGGGAAGCTTAATCTTTTTAACACATTGAGGTACAGGTGTGTTGAATAATATAAGAGACTTAGAAATAATGAAATTATCTGTAAAAAGAGCCTGCAAAAATTCATTAATTGACTTCCAGTATTCTTTCAACTTCATACAGTCATAAAACATATGAGCCCAGTCAGCATTAATTTCTACATTACATCTCTTACATAGATTATCTTTATTATTTATTTTATTCATCATCAAAGGTGTATAAAAAGATCTATGTAAAAATTTCCATGTATAAAGTCTCCAGACAATGGAAGATGAAGTTCTATAAGCAGATTCCAATATATATTGTTTATCTTGTTGAGTTGGTGGGTCCCCATTAATAGAGGTGAAATAATTCCAGTATGAATCTACACTGTAAAAAGTTTCTTGTCTGATAATTTTATGTATATATGAAAGTTTACCTTTATCAGAAACTTTATGCTGTAAATTTAATATCAAGTAATCAATCAGTTTTGGAATAGATTCTTTAACTGTTATAAACATTAAATCTATTCTATCAATGAGATGTTGTCTAAAGAGCTGAACCTCTAACCAGCAAGTTTCTCTTAGATCAAATTCTTGTTTTAAGAAATCTAGATTTTTAACTTTATTATCAGATATCAGCTGATACCAGTACTTTAGATCATTATCTATAGCTAAATGAGCTCCTTCAGAAGTAGATGACATAAGCATACCCTGAGTATACATTATAGGGAATACAATAAAATTCCATTCCCTATACTTAGGGTGCATGAATATAAAGTTACGATAACTAATAATAATATTTAATGGGTAACAAACCATATGTTTAGGTGTAATAGGTGAAGTACAAAATTCCTTTAGCAACCACAACATGGAGTTATTTACAATCATATTTTTATGTGTTAAGGAGATTTTCATGAAGTGCATACTAATTAGCTCCCAATAATCTTTCCATTTTGCGATATATGACTGATCTATTAATAAAGTAATAACTTTTATAATAGAAGAGATAATATATAAATTAAAGTCTGGAAAAGAAATACCCCTTGAGACCAGCTATTAGTATGTTTCTTTAATGCAATCCTAGGTCTATTAGGTGCCCATAAGAAATTTAACATTAGTGTATTCAGTTTCTTGATAATTATTTTTGTAGGTGAAAGTATTATTGATTGTATTAAGTATAAAATCTTGGGGAATATTATCATTTTAATAATTGTAAGTCTCTCCTCCATAGTAAAAAAACATATTATTCCAGGTATTAAAAAGATTTTGTATATTAAGAAAACAGGTATTATAGTTATTATATATAATAGATTTAATATCTTTAGATAGTATTATACCTAAATAAGTTATCTGACCTGAATTGGGTACATATTTAGTAAAATCACTAATGAGAATATTTTTAGTGTATATATAGGTAGTATTTTAGTTTTTTCTTCATTGAATATTAAACCAGAAATACTTTTAAAATTCATCATTTTATCAAATAAAGACTGCATAGAAGAATTAGATCCTGCTGATGTAATTAGAACATCATCTGCAAAAAGTTGAATTTTTGATGTTGTATTTTCGTCTATTTCAAAACCCTCTATGTCAGTACTGTTTCTAATCAAATTAGCCCAAGGCTCCATTACTAAAGTGAATAATAGTGGAGAAAGTGGGCATCTTTGCTTTGTACCTTTAAGAATGGGTATTTTTTGTGAAACATATGTTCCTACCTTAATATAAGCCAGCGTTCCTTTGCATAAATGCTCAATTAAATTTACAAATGCATCAGAGAAGTTTGTGCATTTCAGTAAGGTAAACAGATAGTCCCAACTTACTGAATCAAATGCTGAACCTATATCAAGACTAATAAGTGTTAAATCTTTCTTTTTCCTATTTGCAAAATCAATTAATGTTAAAGTTCTTCTTATATTATCAAAAGTATTTCAATTTACAATGAAGCCCGTCTGATTTATATCTATAATGCCGGGGATGATTGTCTTCAATCTATCAGCAAAAATACTCATAAACATTTTATAATCAACATTAAGTAATGAGATGGGTCGATATGAAGAACATCTAGTTGGATCTTTATTAGGTTTTAAAATTGGTGAAATAAATGTATATTGCCAAGATGGGGGGGGTTATTAACTCAGTTTGGGCCAAAATAAAACCTTATGTATTAATGAATATGTAGTTTTAGAAAGGATTTTATATATCTCTGGTATAATACCATCATTACCCGGTGCTTTGTTTGATTTAAGCTTATTTATTTGTGTAATAACTTCTGTATATGAAATACTCTTGTTCAATAGTTTAATCTGTTGTTTATTAAGCTTTTTATTCATGTTTGTGGTTATAAACTCCTTTATTTTATCTTTAGGTTCCATGTTAATGTTGTTATGGTTAATCTTGTGAAAGTGATTTCTAAATTCATCCAGTATTTCTGGTATACTAGAAACATTCTTCTTTTCCTTAGAGAAAAGATTTCATTGATATGGTTTTGTTTATTCAATCTTTTGTTTTATTTTTAAGTCTATGTAAGTATTTGGGGCTTATTGAATAAGACAAAAACTTGTATTTCTCTAAAGTTATTTTAACTTTATGAGTTAAAATTTCTTTGTATTTCTCATTTAGTTTGTTTATTTCTTCAATAACTTTCTTGTCCATAATATTTTCTTTATTATTATGTTTATAAGAGTCTAATTTACTTTGAATATCTAACAATTCCTTATCCCAAGATTTCCTTTTATTATTATACCATCTGATACTTTGTCCATATAGATATGATTTTAAGGCATCCCAAACATAGACAATGGAGACTTCAGGAGTATTATTTATGTCTAGAAAATGTTGTACTTCTGAAAGTATATATTCTTTATAGTCTTTTAGCTGAGTTAAGTATGCTGGTATCCTTTTGATCTGAACATTATGAGTATTTTTTATCCTGAATTCAAAAACAACTGAGTTATGATCAGATATAGGACATGAAATGATTTTGTAATTAATTAAATCTTTTACCATCTTGTTAGAAATAAAGACCCTATCTATTTTTGAATAAGTTTTGTATCTGTTAGAAAAATAGGTGTATGGTAATGATTTTGAATCTATCTGATTATTAATATCATTCAAATGATAAGAATTAGCAAAATCATTTAAATGTTTTGCATTAGATGTAATTCTTCTTTTCCTTATAGTGGTAGTATCACTTTCATGTAGTATACAATTAAAATCACCAGCTAAAATAATATCCCCTATAGAGAATGATATGATCTTATCAATATTATGTTTCACTGTATTAATACCAATTCCAGGTATCCAATATACATTAATTAAAGTGTAAGTCTTCCCATTAATTTGTATTGTAACCATACAAAACATTCCTTTGTCATCCTGAAAAGACTTAATGGTTTTAGGAATGGGCATACTTTTATTCCATAAAATAGCCACTCCTCTTTTTTCTGAGTGTGCTCTGAACTAACCAATACTGTATACTTATTAGTGGCTAGTTTATCAATATCTTTTTTTCAAGAGATGGGTTTCTTGCAGGAAGACTAGATTGGCCTTGTGTAAATTAATGTATCTTATTAGGCTTGCCCTTTTACACGGATTATTCAATCCATTAATGTTTAAAGAAATTCCTTTTAAAGATGTCATTTGGCATTTTTAAAACTCAAGAATCTTATGATCGAAATAACAAATAACAAAATAAATAATGTTACATCTCCTCTTTTAGGTGTACCTTTAAATATAGCTGTATTTATTAAATCTCTTATGGGATTTTGTATAGGATTCAATTTTGTTTGTAGTGACAATGAGTATACAACATATATTGTGGATGTCAAAACTATATACATATAACAATGAACAAGTGAAAATAATGTAAGGATTAAACCTTGCATCCAGCCTGGAGTTGAAAACTCCAACTTAGAGTAGTATTTACTACTCAAGTTAACCCCCTACCCTAAGCAGCAGTACCTCAGCTACCACCTTATCAATTTAATACTAGTTATATTTAACTGAGGTTAACAGTTTTCAATTCAATTATCTATCAAGACAAAACTACACATTTGGTAAAACAGCATCATATAAAGTAAAATAAACTTTTTTTTAAAAAAAAAAACTGTTCATACTACTATATAGATCTATGTAATATATAACACTTGTATTCAAATAGCATTCAAATAATCTTGATGTTAGAAATCAAGAGGAGAGAAAATTAGGTTCTAACATTCATTTAAATCAAAAACTTTGGCTAATATGATTCAGACATCACATATATTAAGATGCATCTATTTTCTGTCATGTGAATACTATTAACAGCTTCCAAAAAAAAAAATCTTGAATTGTTTGTATATGAGCATTTACTTAAACTCATTATTGACAATAGAGTAAAATATTGTATTCATAAAAATTATTATAAATCATATTGCATAGTTATGCAAATTCTCAGAAACACTTGCATTATTAAAAAAAAAAGCCATCACACACATACACACAGACACACACACACACACATACATACACACACACATACACACACACACACACACACACACACACACACACACACACACACACACACATATATATATATATATATATATATATCTGATCTCACTGAGTTATGTCCTTGTTGAGCACTATCCTACTTGCTGTCCCTAGAATAAATCGGTCTGCTTTATAGAAAATAATGCACAGCAAACACATTTTAGTAACCAGATTTTACAATCATGCTAACCTACTGCTTTAAAATATATCACATGACATTTCTTCCAGAATAGAATTATAAAATTGTTTATGCTTGTCAATCAGATGAATTAAATGAATTATAATAAAGTATATGTTTGGAACAGAAGTTTTAACACAGATTATTATGCTGCTGTTAAGTAGATTTTCAAAAACATTTAAATAAATGTTTCATTTTCTATGCCTTCTAAAATAAGACATTTACTTACTACAAGAAACTACATCATTTAAACTCATTATAACTGACATTTTATGAATAGAGTATTTTTCCTGAATCTGTGGTGTGTCAGTATGATAACTAGGTCAGAGGTTATACTAACTGCTTTCAGTTTCTCTGTGAGAATTCTGTGAGTTGAAGCTTTTGAAGTAGTTCATGGACACTGTGCATGAGACAGCCCACATCCCAGATTGTCTCCCTTAACATTTTGGTGGGAAACTTATTAAAACTTGTGGCAAACATTCATTTTGTCAATAGAGTAAAATATTGTATTCATAGAAATTATTATAAATCATATTGGATAGTTATGCAGATTCTCAGAAACACTTGCATTATTATATAAAAAAAAAAAGCCATCACACTCACACACACACATACACATACATACACACACACACACACACACACACACACACACACACACACACACACACACACATATATATATATCTGATCTCACTGAGTTGTGTCTTTGTTGAGCACTATCCTACTTGCTGTCCCTAGAATAAATCTGTCTGCTTTATACAAAATAATGCACAGCAAACACATTTTAGTAACCAGATTTTACAATCATGCTAACCTACTGCTTTAAAATATATCACATGACATTTCTTCCAGAATAGAGTTATAAGATTATTTATGCTTGTCAATCAGATGAATTAAATGAGTTATAGTAAAGTATATGTTTGGAACACAAATTTTTAACACAGATTATTATGCTGCTGTTAAGTAGATTTTCAAAAACATTTAAATAAATGTTTCATTTTCTATGCCTTCTAAAATAAGACATTTACTTACTACAAGAAACTACATCATTTAGACTCATTATAACTGGCATATTTTATGAATAGAGTATTTTTCCTGAATCTGTGGTGTGTCAGTGTGATAACTATGTCAAAGGTTATACTAACTGCTTTCAGTTTCTCTGTGAGAATTCTGTGAGTTGAAGCTTTTGAAGTAGTTCATGGACACTGTGCATGAGACAGCCCACATCTCAGATTGTCTCTCTTAACATTTTGGCGGAAAACTTATTAAAAACTAGTGACAAACATTCATTTAGTAGTGTAAATGCATGTAAACATGACAAAACCTTCACAATGTATTCCACAGACCATTACAGCCTCTTACTTCTTTTCAGAAAGAGAAACAAATTGAATCACAGCTTGCCATTAAATCTTCAGATATTTTGACTGGTTATGAAACAAAACATTATAACTGACATATTTTATGAATAGAGTATTTTCCTGAATCTGTGGTGTGTCAGTGTGATAACTATGTCAAAGGTTATACTAACTGCTTTCAGTTTCTCTGTGAGAATTCTGTGAGCTGAAGCTTCTGAAGTAACTCATGAACACTGTGCATGAGACAGCCCACATCTCAGATTGTCTCTCTTAACATTTTGGCGGGAAACTTATTAAAAACTAGTGACACACATTCATTTAGCAGTGTAAATGCATCTAAACATGACAAAACCTTCACAATGTATTCCACAGATCATTACAGCCTCTATGTAAGTGAAATTAAGCCCAAAATTACCAACAAGCAATAAAACTCAACATTCTTCTCCCAACTCAATTTTCATACAAATCCTATTATTCACTGTGCCCACACAATCAAAAGCATTTCTATATATTAATAAAGAAAAGAAAAGAGAGTAGAAAATAAAAGGGAGTGAGGCAGAAATAAAAATGTAAGAGAAAGCTGTAAGAAGTATATACAATGGAATGTTACTTACTGTTTATATTAATAGAGTTAAAAATAAAACATATTATTTACTCTTATTTAGTTCTGATTATTATTAGTTAAAGCATAACAGATTATTTACAAACAGGCATAAGCAGTATAATCAAGAAAGTATAATTAGAAATAGCATTTGAAGAACTTATAAAACTTTTACAAGGAATAAATATGTTATTATTCTATTAATGATATTTTCATTACTGTTCTCTCCTGCCCTCCCCACCCTTTACCCACTACATAATCTAAATAGAATGTCATTGTTTAAACAAAGAAAATAATAAAAGAAGAAGGAAAAAAAAAGGTAAAGATAAAAAAATGAATCAAATTACTAACCTTACTTCTTTTCAGAAAGAGAAACAAATTGAATCACAGCTTGCCATTAAATCTTCAGTTATTTTGACTGGTTATGAAACAAAACATTTCTTTGCACATAGAGAATAACTTTGATTAAATCTTTTCCAAAATATTTGTGGCTTTCTGGAAATGCAGGAACTATATTCAAAAAGATTAATAATGAACTAAAATGATGAGAGAGAAAAAAAACATATAACAAATCATTTGTTTTTTAGTCTCTTCTTCTTCTCCGATGTCTTCCACGAAGCTTCAGTTGCCAATCTCTTTAATGAAGAACTAGCCCATTCCATTTCGTCTATTTTATCCAAAATCCTTTTTTCTTTGACAAACAGTAAAGCAGAGTCTAAATCATCGAAAACCTTAGGACCATCAGGAAGGAAGATTTTAAGCTTGGCAGGAAACAGAAGGTATGTTTTAAACTGTGCTTTTTTAAGCTCCCTTATTAGTGGCAGAAAAACTTTTCTTTTAGCTATTACCATGGAAGAATAGTCATTGCCAAAATGCACAGTTGTCTCATTAATCTTAACAGGAGCTTTAGCCCAAGCAGATTTAAGAACCATCTCTTTATCAAAAGATGATAGAAATCTAACTATAACTGATCTAGGATATTTTTTGTTAGAGTTAGTATTAGCTATAGATCTATGTGCTCTTTCGATACCAAAAGAGAATGCTTCTGGTAAGTCTAAAGTTTTAGGGAGCCAAGTTGTTAAAAAAGAAGTAATATTGTTACCTTCAATATTTTCTGGCAGTCCAAAAATCCTAATGTTATTGCGCCTAGATCTATTTTCCAGGTCATCCAGCTTTGTTTGTAAATGTGTATTTTGTTTCAGCAGAAACTCAATGTTGATTTCCTCTTCTTGGATTCTATTTTCCATGTCATTCACAGCTTCTTCTATGCCTTTTATCTGGTTCTTCTGTTGTTGCAGGTCTGTATGTAACAGGTCTATTTGTTTTGTAGTTTTTTTCTATGAAGGTGTCTATTTTAGTATCCATTTTATCAGTAAGTTGCTGGATTATAATTATCAGAGACTGAAGTTCTTTCTTGATGCTGGAGTCTTGAGAATTTGTCTTACTGGAACTCATTTCAGACTGATAAACTGACAGGAAAAATTCCACAGTGATTTCTGACAGGAATATTGTAAAGATTTCCTTTCTTTTTTAGATATAGTTCAAGAACTATATAAAACAAACGTATTTAGAAAGAAAATTACTTCAAAAATTAATTTTTTAAGTAATTAATTCCTGTCAGTGTAATGAAATTGGTGGAGCTGAAGAAATCTGCTGCTATCCTGTGTTCATCCTTGGCCACGCCCCTGATAACTATATTTTTAAACTCACATTTGACTGATGGTTTGTTAAAGGTTAAGTTGAATGTTTTGCTGTAGTACCCTAGGACACCTCACAAGCTACATCCCTTATGCTGCTTAAGATTACCTAACATGTTTGAAGTTAATTTGGCATTTAATAATCATCCCTTGTTATTTATATTAGTATACTGTCACATCTGTAATATGTACAGATATTTCCAGTAGTCATCTCTAACTAGTTTCTTCTAGTGAAACTTAAACAAAATCTTTGATAAAAGAAGCAGAACCTATTGATAAAACATGTGACTATGCTTTTGGTGATAAAGACAGTTATCATAAACATATTCCTTTAACTACTGAAAATGGAATCACCACTGTTTTAAAAATATAACAATGGAAATGCCTCTTTTTCTAAACTGGATGACTAGAAATAGCCATAGCCCAGTTAACTTTTCCTGGGAAGTACTTTTTTAAATACACATTATTTTGTATTTTGAATGGACTATACAATCCATCTGCCATAATTTGCATAAAAAGATATTTAGGAATATTGCTTTTCTGAAAGATTTGTCACTCTTTGTATCTATGTTTAGTAGTCTGTACACATTTCATATTTCACTTTGTGTAATCTATAGGGACACTTGTACCACGTTGTTAGTTTGGTCCCTGTAGGAAGGTATAAGGAAAAATAATGAAATGGATTATAGTTTTGATCAGTATATATTGCTTATGCTAATGATACTCAGTGGACTGCAGTAGAGCGATGCTTTTAATTTTGATTAGTCCCCTTTATGTGTACTGCAACTGGAGAAATGTCTGGAAATGGTAATGAAAAAAATCTCAGTTATTTGCTTTTTGGGGCTGGCAGTGTTTGTATCTGTAATATGGGTTTTGGGAAATTTTCATAAACCAAATGAATCTGTTATCATGTTAGGCAGCTTTCATATTCTGATGATAGATGTACCCATGTGTGTGGTAATTGATGTATATCAAGAGGATAAGATAGTCTCAACAGCAAAGAACAATTTATCAAAGACAATGTATTAGCGTCTGGGAAGTGACTCAGCAGACGACACAAAGAAATTCTGTCAGTTTGCAAGGTCAAGACAGAAAGATAAAGATGCTAACCATCAGATGCCTTTCATAAAGGATGCTAGCAACAACTGGCTCACAAGGCTACATGCCATCAAAAGTAGATGGAAAGAGTACTTGTAGCAGCTTCTGAATGAATAATATCCCACTATAGCTGTTGTACAGCATGCAGAGCCTACAATGAAAGAGAAAGACGAGCTCACCCTAGAATAAGTAATAACAGCACAAAGGAAAATTATACCAGTGAAAGCAGAGGTTCAGATAAGATCACAGCAGATATGATCCAGATGTTGGGTGAGTTAGGAGAAAAATGGCTCCTCAGGGTACTCATAGGATTATGGAGAGAAATGCTATCCAAAATGTCAGGAGGATAAGCACATCAATGTCAGTGTACAAGTAAAAGGGTATGTTCACAACTGTGGGCAGTCCAGAGGTATCAAACTCATGTCACACTGCAGGAAAGTGCTTGAGAGGGTGACTGATAAATGAATACACAGAGCAGTAGAAAGTAAGATTGGAGGTGAGCAGTTGAGATTCATATCAGGATGCAGCACAACCAACCTGATGTTTGCAGAGACACAGTGGAATTGAAGCTAGAGATGAGGAAAGAGTCCAACTGGACATTCATAGACTTGGAGAAAGTATATGACACAGTTCTAAGAAAGCTGATTTGGACAGGCCTGCAATGGGATGAAGTTCCAGAAACATTGGTAGAATTAGTGCATACTATGTGAAATGAAACAATTATGAACAGTGTTCTTACTCACAGAGGGGTTCCCAGTGGGAGTGGGTGGGCATCAGGATTCAGCTCTGAGCCCACTAATCATCATACTGGTGATGCGAGATATATTAGCAAACATTATTACAAGCAGACACCTAACAGGAATTTCAACAAATGATAGGATAATGGAATACAAAACTGAAGCCACATGGGATGAAACTGAGTACAGACAAGAAAGTTGTCATAACAGCTAATGGGGAAATCAGAAGAAGCTGAAAATTGAGATAGAGGTTAAAAGAGTGAAATGGGTTAACAGCTTCAAATATCTTGGGGGATGGTTATGAAGAATGGTAGTCTGAATGAGGAGGTCAAAGCTAGAATCAGAGGAACAGCAGCCAAGAGGCACAGTGTGTCAAGGGTTGTGTATAGCAGAAGAATGTCAACAAAGTTGAAAAGTAATATGTATAAGACAGTAGTGCAAGCAGTACTTCAGTATGGTGCAAAAACCTGGATGGTGAAGGCATAGCAACTGAGGAAGCTAGATGTACTAGAAATGAAATACATGAGACAGGTGGAAGGATGCACATTGAGGACCATATGAAGAAACAATGCCATCAGAATAGAACCTAAAGTAGCTTCAGTTGTAGAGAAGGTCAAAGAGAGGTGGGCATGGTGTTTTGGGCACACAGAGCTATAGCTTGTTCATCTGATGCTTTTTGCCATTCCCCAATCTGGCACCTCTTAACTCTTAAGTTGAGGAGCAAAAAAAATGATTTTCCGTTCTGGTCTTGAGGAGGTTTATTCCACTTTAGGTATTCTTCTTTGGGTATATGCAGGAAAACAGAAGAGAATTTAGTGAAGAATATCTGGGAGTGTCAAGAAAAAGGCAAGAAGAAGCAAGGACAACAAGCAAAGAAATGAATTGACTGCATGAGAGAAGACCTGTGACTCTAAGGCATGACTGCTGATGAAAGTAAGACAGTGACATTGAATCAAGACAGGTGGCAACAGTTGGCATGTTACCCCAACCTCATGCAGAAAATGGGAAAAAAGTAGTTGATGATGATGCTACCTTTCAAGCTGTGGAGAATGCAAGAAGAAAAATACTAGCAAACATAAAGATAAGCAGGCCTGAACTGCAATGCTCAAGTAACATGAAACAGAATGGGGGATAAAACCGGAGCACCCAGATGAAACCCATGTGAACGTAAGGAGGACATGCAGACTCTGCAGAGAAGGCACCCCAGCCAGGAATCGAACTGGAGAACCTCTTGCTGTGAGGAGACAATGCTAACCGCTGCACCACTGAAAAATGGGCTTGGGCTATAGTCAGATGCTTTAGTCAGATGTTATTTTAAAAATACATCTTGTCACTATTTCTTCATTATTCTCCTTTTTGGCTACCAACCTCAGTTTATTATGTCAAACTGGCTTTCCAGAACTTCTGTTTTAAGCCGGAGCATTTCAATGGTAGATGAATGGCTTACCATTGCTGCTTCCTTGTGCTGTAGCTTGTAAGGATTTTGCAACCAAGTTGCCTGCATCATCTTTATTGCTGAAGGTTAATGTTTTTGTGACATTTAGGCATTAAGTGAATACTCATGTGAGTTTATCTAGTGTTAGTCTGATTCATGAGTATTGTGAGAAAACTCCTGCATGAGCCATGATTGCTGTTATTTCACCAGATTCACTTGGTAATTCTACCATCATGACAGAAAACTAATAAAATATTGTATTTATGACTATGGTAGTTCACCACAACTAATTAGATCCTCTATATTAATTCAGATACTTGCAGGCACTCTTGACAAGCTCACTTCAGAAATCATAGTTAATAACAAACTTTCCCAGTCACACAGCTAAAGCCTAAGTGTTGCTGCTGCTGTTCTGTTAGAACATTCCCTCCCATCCAGAGATTTCATATCCAGAAACCTGTGCCCCCATGTCAGTGTTTTTTTCTTGCTGAACACACATCCCTTGGTTATGTTTTGCACATTTCATTTTCTGACTCCTTTTTCATGAAATCTACCTAGAAATTAAGTCCCTTGAAAATGAATCTAAACAAAATATGGTGTGACATCTAATTATTCCCCCAAATTTTAGTATTCTTTGATGATCTCTAGAACTTGCCTTCTTTTAAAAGACCATCTGTACTGGAATATATTTTCAGCTGCATTAGTATTATTTTGCATTGTGAGATCTTGTGTTTGTTTTCGTTTCTGTTTACCAGCAGAGAAGTTGAGTTTTGATTTGAATTGAATTAAAGTATTTCTTTGAAAATACATATTATTTTATAATGGTATAATACAAAAGTAAAAAAAAAAACACAAAATTACAATACATGAACTGCAATCTCTCTCTCTCTCACTCTCTCTCTCTCTATATATATATATATGTGTGTGTGTGTGTGTGTGTGTGTGTGTGTGTGTGTGTGTGTGTGTGTGTGTGTGTATATCTATATCTATATGTGTGTGTGTGTGTGTGTGTGTGTGTGTGTGTATATATATATCTATATATATATATATATATATATATATATATATATATATATATATATATATATACACACACATATATATATATATATATATATATATATATATATATATATATATATATATTTGAGTCTACTTTGGTATCCCAAAATCCCAAAAGGACGAAGACGAAAATCCAGAGAAGACAGTTATAAAACTTAAAACACTTGCCCAACATAGCACTAAACACACAGCACTATCTAAAACCCATCTGGGTGGGGCTATACCCCCCAAACACCCCAATGTAGGGGCTGTGCCCTCACACACCCCCTAATTATATATACCAAGGCTGTTATAACCATTTTTCCTTCATTAGACCTATTTACTGCTATAATATATGTGACAGCCTCTCTATCCCGGACAAGTAATCAAGAAGCCTCAGTCCTCACCACTAACTCTGGTGAGAGAAGGTCACTAAGAACAGGAATGAATTTACAAAGTATTTTAAGATGCAGGTCTCTATATCAAGCACAGTTTCCCCCAAGAGCACACAGGAAACATGATCCAGACCTAGGATTGAACTCTCTGTCTCTCCAGATCTCTAACAAGACTTACTTTGGAGCACTGTGTCCCAGCTTCAAGTAGCTGACACACCCACAGCTTGGTATTTGATTTTCACACACACACAAACACACACACACACACACACACACACACACACACACACACACACACACACACACACACACACACACACACACTCCTGGGAAAAGCTGACACAGATTTAATAGCAGTACCCCTTCTGCCCAGACAATAAGGTAACCTTGCTGCCATCAGTCAACCACTCTCAGGCTCTTACAAGGGTATCCAGTTATACTGGATAAAATCAATACTGATACAAATGGTAGAGTGGAACCAAAGCAGCAAGGCTTTTTGGAGTGGCCACAGTGTCACTAAAATAAACACAAGTACTATGTTAAAAAGTATTCTCTAAAAGACCAGCTACAGTGAAAGGTACTACAATATTTAATAATAAATAATAAAATAGAAACATGATAATATTAAATATCTAAGTACAATAGACAACAGAGTTTCAATCACAGGAGAAATAAAAATAACACAGTTGGACAGATTCAAACAGATGCAGAAAAACTATACTTAAATAATCTCACTGTATTTCCTGACTGTTTAAAGAATAACTGTTCCCTAGCTAACTTAATTAGTACAGCAAGGCAAGATTAGATGCTGAGATGATTACTTCAAAAAGGCAAGTTGATAAGCTTCAAACTACAACTGAACTGAACTCGAATGAACTGTGATATCTGACATAGATCTTTTATATCAGGTTCAAAAAAAAAAAAAAAAAAGAAAACAAAACAAACTGCTGTGGGAGTGCCATCCTCAGTGCTGGTTATAGAATGACATCACATTTGATCTCCTGACTGGTACAATACACAATCAGAGCTTTACTAAGATCTCTTGCAGTATCTGGAAGCTATAGAACAATTTCAAAAACTTCTACTCTTCCCCTCCAGAATTCTCTTTTTAAACATATACATTTAATCAATTATAATAACACTGTTGATACATTTAACAGCTACACAAATCAGTGTGATAGTAAAATGCCACAAAATTTACAAAACTCCAGATAACTATGCTGGCATATGTTACACATGCACTGCCCTATTTTCCCTGGTACTGATGGTAATACCTCACATCATCACAACATATATAACAATTTCCTTCTTAACACTTAATATTTCAAACATTCAAAATTAATTGTAAACTACATTTACAAAATATCTAAGTGCAACCGTTTTCATGATACTGACTATTATTGCCGGTCACAAGAGCAGGTTTGCATGATTGTGAATGTTTAATCATTGACCTATTTCTTTGTCCAGAGATTGGCCATCCTGCATTACTGCCAATAGATTTGTATACCAAATTGTTACTGTATAAATAGAATTTTACTGTACAGTTGTACCCAGATATGGGCTGAAAAGTGTCAGTAGTCCAGTTCACCTACCCAGTTTTTAAATTGTAATAACATAAAATAAAACTAGTATCTCCTTATATGGTTCAGAATTTATATAAATTTGTTATTTATTTGTTTTTTGCGATGTCATTGGGAATTATTGTTCTTTTGAAAAATCACTGGATGCTAGTTTACTTAGGATGGCCTACTGTGACATGTTGTTTCTGTTAAGATTGGTTTTCATAAAATAATTGCAAAACATAAAACGCAGGCATAGATATATATATATATATATATATATATATATATATATATATATATGTGTGTGTGTGTGTGTGTGTGTGTGTGTGTCTTGACACGCATGCTGTGTGTGTGTGTGTGTGTGTGTGTGTGTGTGTGTGTGTGTGTGTGTGTGCGTGAGTGTGTGTGTTGAAAGAAATATACACACATATATATATATATATATATATATATATATATATATATATATATATATATATATATATATATTTATATATTTATATGGGTCTTCTTCAAAGGAACTAAATGCCACATCATTGAAAATCACTTTATTGAGACAACATCGATGAAGTCTCTAAACACTGAACACCTGAAACAGTAAAAAGTAAACCTGGGAAAAGAACCACTGGGCCACAAGGATAACAAAGCAAACAATGCAGCTTGGTCCCCCACACCCCCCCTTACTAAATATACGAACTCCGAGATCACACTACAGTGGGGAAAGGGCAAGGTTTACCATGGTGGCCAAGTGGTTCTCTTCCTGGGGTTACTTTTTGCTGTTCAGGGTGTTCGATGTTTACAGGCTTCAGTGATGTTGTCTTGATAATGTAGTGTTCGACGATGAGTCATTTCGATCCCTTCAGGTACACCCATATGTGTGTATATATATATATATATATATATATATATATATATATATATATATATATATATATATAATTTATTTATTGGCATTTGTTTACTGTGAAAGCCTGACTGAGCAGAGCCCTTTTCAACAGAGGTCCCAGGAAAAAAGTTCCATTATACAGACATCATTGACATCCTTTGCACTGTTTCATTATTTACAATCAGTTTCATTCATGAGCAATAGTTCCATTATTCAGACCTCCTTAGTAACATAATTTCCAAACAGTTTTGATTAAAAATAGCATGTACATGAGTTGTACATGAATACATTTTTAAAAAATATTTAGAGGGGGCAGAATTTCAGTTTATATTGTTGGTTGGTTGCAAATTTGTCTACTTTATTATAGCATTGCTTTTGTTTGGCTGATAGAGATGAGTTGAGATTGTTTTAGGATAGGATAGGAGAGGCATATAATACCCTGGGGAGCACACCTCTCAACTGTACAGATTTTTGCAGAATGTCCAGATTTTTGCCTCATATTTTGAATCCATTTCTCACACAGTTGTGGTTTTCTGACAAATAACTAGCAAATCTTTGAAGGTTAAAGTCAGAAAATAACGATAGATGCTTAAGTTTCAGACTTCATACCATTTAGATAATTCATACTAATAAAAAACTTGTTGTTCCACTAATTTCCTAAGTTTGTAAGAGCAATATTTAAAAAAAATTGTCCATATTTTTGGACCTTTGTTCCCCCATTATTACTTTTTCCAGATTTCTTGCTATAAGAGGTTATGAGGTATGGTGGGGAGTAGAAAAGACATGGCTATATTTTGTCTATCAGAGTCAGTAAGGTAGTGTTTTACTCTTCAGAGGCCTAACTTTTAATATGTTTTCTTTTTGGCTTGCTGAAGATGGCTATTAAATTTCTGTTGGTCGTTAATAATTACACCTAGTAGTTTATCACTGGATATTAGTTCTACAATGATTTTATTGGATACAAGAATATTAAAGGTAGATTTTTTGGAGGACTGAATGTTGGGGTTGAACAGTATTATTATTATTTTTTTTTTTGATTCAGAAGGAGTTGTGAGTTGTCTAGCCAAACTGGTATGGAGGATGATTTCAGGTAAGTGTTTGAAGCTGCCCAAGCATCACATATTAGAGAAGAAACATTGGCTTATTGTACTATGGTGGCTTCCTTAGATGCTGTGTTTAGGTGGTTGATAAATAAATTAAACAGTAGTGATCATAGGATGGAGGCTTGTGAGGCCCTAATGGATATAAGATATAGCCATTTCCCTGCTTGGGATCTATTAGGGAAGTAATTAAGAAACTAGTTAAGAAAGGAGGATGATAACCCATATGAAGAAAAGTTTAGTTAGAAGACTTTGATGACTGTGTCAAATGGCTAGGATAGAACCAGAAATAGGACTGAGGTTAGAAAACCTGACTTTCTATTGTGATTTATTAGAAGGCAGTGATTATACTGTGAGTGACCCTGAAACCATATGGTACATATATAAATGTGTGTGTGTATATATATATATATATATATATATATATATATATATATATATATATATATATATTTTTTTTTTTTTACTATCACACTCTTTAAAATCATAATCCAGAGACCATAATACTGAAAGACAAAAATGCTGAAATTCACAATGTCTAAACATAGGTAGCTACTGCTCTTGCAGTCCCATGGATCATTTGCCCCTGAACACAGTCTGGTTAACTGATTGCTTAAGGTCAAACAACAGGCAAATGAGGGCTGTTTGAATCTAACCCTGTACAAAAAGGGAATATAGCTCATAGCCTTGACCTCCTGAACCAACTATAGCTCACAACCTTAGCCCTCTGTGCCAACTATCAAATCTCTCAGCAAGTTTGAACCCATGAACTTGTACTGATATGGGTCCTACAAAGGTGTGGACCAAGGCACAAGTGCCAGCATGGGTTCTGTGTGTGTGCGTGTGTAGGGGGTGGGGGTGGGGGCAAGTTCATGAGTCCAGTATTGTCTTCAGCATTTTGGTCTTTTGAAATTTTGCACTCGGGATTATGATTTTCAAAATTATTCTGGGCTAGTAAAAGTATCTATCCATCTATATATATATATATATATATATATATATATATATATATATATGTATATATATATATATATATGTATATAGCTTTACTATTGAAATTCTGAATCCTCTTCGGTGGACAGTTCAGAATGTTGACCTGAAATGCTGGGCAAAAATGAATACATTGACATTCATTGTTCAATGTATTTGACATTGCAGGATGTGATATCACTCAACTCCTGCTATGCATATTAACGTACTGTTACACACTACAGTAACATTACATTAATTCTACTATTCTGTAGGTGGTGATGCCCCCCCCTGCATCCCCAATGTGGGGGGCTGTGACCCCCCACACCCCCTGCGCATTAAATATACCAACTCCAAGATCGCACTACAGTGAAGAAATGGGCTAATTCCCTTTTCCTCACTGAACCGCGATCTCCCTGCACAATGGCAAACCCAAATACGCAAACTGCACTACCCATTTGATATTTATAGTCAATATCTTTTAGTCAACACAGTTTGGTCAACAGTTGTATGAAACTGCACAGTTCCCTGTTGGGGAGCATGTCTTTTACCCAGTAGTGTGTTATCTCAGAGTTAGTATAGATAATTAGCAGGGGGAGTGGGGTACAGGGTGGCTTGCTCCCATGTGAAAAAGTATCTTTTTGTTGTCTTTTGTTTGCTTGTTTGCATGCACTTAGAAATTCCCTTGGATCTTGCATATTGAAATTTTGAGATTTGCATTGCTGACATTCTGTCATCAGCATTAGGATTGTTGACATTGGAGCTATTGATCTTTCATAGACTCATATTTATATAAATATATACGTACACATGCACACAAACAAACATATATATCAATATGCACACACACACACACACACACACAAATATACACACACACACATATATATGTGTATATATATATATATATATATATATATATATATATATATATATATATATATATATATATATATAGGTTCACTTTATAATCCTGAAATCCTGAAATTTCAGAATCTTGAGATCATAAAGCCGAAACCTTAAAATACCGAAACCCCAGAACCACGAACTTCAAAATCGCGACTCCTACATTAACCATACACAACACACATACACAAATCTTCCCCCCAAACAAAAACACACAAACCTACACTACATACAAGCAGGGGGGTAGGCCCCCCTACACCACCCATGTGGGGGCTGTGCCCCCCACACACCCCCTACTTAAATATACTAACTCCAAGGTTGCACTACACAGACAAACACACAAAAACACCACCATACAAGCTACATTCCCCTCGCACACACACATCACAGTAACAAAACACACACACACACTAAAGCCCTTAACCAAAACCCTTAAACACAAATACTTACCTGAATCTCCAGCTATCCATTCACACAGCGCAAAACCAGAAGTGCTAATTCAACACCTCTGGACTTCAGGATTTTGAAATTCGCACTTCTGGGGTTTCAGAGTCTTCAGCTTTCGGCTTTATAATCTCAGGATTCTGCAATTCGATATTTCTAAAACAATGAGTGAGAAGGTCACTGAAAAACCAATCAGTAAAAACAAAATGAAAACTCCAGCAAAGCTAGAACTGCCACTGAGTGACCTCCCCAACCTCTTGTATCAAAGGCACATGGGACATATACAAATGATCCTTATGAACATCAGATGTTTCAGCTCATTGGTGATTCTGAAAGCCAATGACTTGTTTTGTCATTTTACCATTTCATCATTTTACTGGACAATTTAATGCCAATAAAGCCAAACCCCAATAGCTGTAGATATGCATATTTCAGCCTTGTTATGACCTCCACAGCACAAGCAGAGGGCTTGACTAAGCATTATAAACACAGGACTGTTATACCCTGTCCATTATCAATAGGGTCACTGCAAAAATATCCCAAACAACAAACTAAAACTATGAGTGAGAAGTTCACTGAAAAACCAATCAGTAAAAACAAAATGAAAACTCCAGCAAAGCTAGAACTTCCACTGAGTGACCTCTCAAACCTCTAGTATCAGAGGCAAATGGGATATATGCAAATGATCCTTATGAACATCAGGTGTTTAGGCTCATTGGCGATTCAGAATTCCCATGACTTGTTTCGTCGTTTTGCTGGACAATTTCAGGCCAATAAATATAACCCCATTAGCTGTGGATATACATATTTTAATAAGCTGAAACACCTGATGTTCATAAGGATTATTTGCATATATCCCATGTGCCTCTGATATCACTTGCCCCTATATAGATCTGAAATTCAAAGTGTCTATAACCATGGAGATGGCAGCGCAATCATATGCAGAATTTGTATTATTTGTTGGTTTCTCCTTGTTGTCTTCTGCTACCTCATTGTTAGAATGTTTACCTTACTGAGTGTGGTGGTGATGGGGACAGGTTCCCAATATAAATATCAATGTGACATTTTGCAGCAGTCATTTAGTGCTTTTCCCATTCAATGAAAATGTTTTAATACACTTTTCAAAAGAAGATTAATTTACAGTGATTTGTGTCTGTGGTAATTTATACGTTTGGATTCTCACTACTTTGGGTTTATAGGAAAGTGATTTGATGCTGGCAAAATACCCCCCCCCAAAAAAAAAAAAAAAAGAAAGGCACTGTAAAACCCGTCTCCACTTGTAGCATCCTCATTAAAAGTTTGATATGAAAGTATTTTTAAAGCACTCATTAAACAATGCCTTTTTTTGTCTGGATTTGGCAGCCACGGTGGTGCAGTGGTTAGCGTTGTTGCCTCACAGCAAGAGGATTTCCAGTTCAATTCTCAGCTGGGGTGCCTTCTGTGCGGAGTCTGCATTACCTCCCTGTGGTCACGTGAGTTTCCTCTAGGTGCTCCGGTTTCCTCCCAAAGACATGCTGTAGGTGGATTTGGACACTCTAAATTGGCCCTAGGCATGAGTGTGTGCATGCGTGTGCCTTCTGTGGAAGGTTGAGTGCTAGGCTGGCAACTCAACACCGTAAAACTCCACTGCCAATCATGAGTGGACAGTTGATCCACTGTGGTGACCCCTAACTGGGAAAAGCCAGAAGAAGATGCAAACTAGACAAAAGATCTATATGGTCCTCAGTAAGGTAAAGATGGAAGTACATACCGAAGTGGCATGTTATTCAGTGTGACTGTTATTCAGCACATCAGGTTTTATGGCAATCTGTTATCACATACAAATAGATTATGATAATGGATGCTAGTAAATTTATTATGCTGAATAATGAAATGCTACATCAGCTAGCCATTTCAAAATGGTGGCTGCCATCTCCATCCTTTTACTGTTCTGGTTAATCTAATGGAATAGGTTGGATTTGATTAACCATATATTTTCTTATAGCTACTTTAGCATGCTTCATTTCAAATAGAATTCAGATTCTTACATGGAAATAAATGCATCATTTAATTTAGAAATGGGTGAGCAAATCATTATTTACTGCCAGTAAGTAACTAATTCAATCCTCATAACACATTGATTTCATTAAATGGATTTCACAGATAACATTTCTCATCCTTCCTCATGTTATTTTGCATCAAGCACATTTTTTTTCATTTTGCTTCTTCAATACCCAGTGGATTAGGTCTTGATGGTTTGACTTCAGTAGCTCTTCATCTGAGATGTTGTTAAGGTCCTAATTTATTCTATCTAAGGAATTATTTGCCACTGCTTCTACTAAACAATTGCAAGATTATATATGCTTTTTCCTCAAAACTGGTTTATTTTCATGCATGTCAGGATTATATATGCAGCAGTTATATACCCTGTGATTCATTTGTTAAAGACAAGACAAATAGAAAGTTAAGGAACAGGATTTGCAAGTATTTTTGTTTTTCATTTTTATGGTGGATCAGATAAGAGAAGATTTTAAAACGGAAAATGGGGGAGATGAGTCAGAATATAAAGAATATTACTAGCAAGTGAAATTCAGTTCAAGTGATAATCCTGGATTAAATCCTTCTGCTTCGCTTAATTTTAAATGTTTTCTTATGAGAAAAAGGAATAATGCTTTGACTGTTTTTGAACTCCATGTGATTTTTAATGATTATCATGTGATCTAATTGTATTTAAAATTGGTAGCAAGTAGTATAAAATCAGTTTGATGAAGTATAGTGTGAAGAAATGAAAGTGCTTACTGATTATAAGTACCGGTGCTTATGTTATTCTTTATTTTCAACTATCAAGAGTTGAAATTAATCTTGATTCTTGTAAATTGTTATTCATGCCTTAGGATCTGTTGGTTGCACCTTTTATAGTCTTTGGTGGACAGAGGCCTCTTCATATTTAGATTGTAACACAAATAAAAGTGCTACATACATGATCACTATGCATGATGCATTCTGCCAGAAAGAGACTGACTTAAAGCATAATTCATAAAAGAGAGAAATTGCTAGTTCATCTTTTACTATATTGTTGCAACTTAGCACAGTTCTTATTTGAGTGCTTAAGCCTAAGCACTTTATAGTAAAGAAATACAAAAATATACAATCAAAATATATAGTAGGAAATATAGAGATACACAGTGCCATGTGTATGCTCTTCATAGAAATTCAGAGATATGCTGTAAACCACAAAGAAAGAATAAAACTGCCCTGCAGCTCAATACAAACAGCAAAAAAAAAAAAAAGCAGACATTTTTTTTCATTTTTTAAAATTAAACGGTAATATCAAAAATACCAAGAAATGAATTAAGTAAATAGCTTTCAGGGCAACTTTAGCTATATTGTAACACAGAGGACATTGTAGACTTGGGTGGGTATTCCTAGACCATTTTTGTACAAATTGTCAAAGTGCCAATATGAAGCATAGTCATGCAACACCATATAGAATCAAAATACTGGCATAAATCCCACTTGTAGATGTACAGGTCTTAAATTTTCCCCATTGCAACAACTATATGAGGTGCATAGCTTGGGGGTTGAATCCCTTACGTCTGCCCCCAATATTTAAGGGGGAAGGGTACTGCTGCTATCAATAATATATGAGGACTGATTAGCAAATGTATTCTGCGACCTTGGGTTATGAACAACATCTGATGCACCCAAATAAGCTTTACACTTTACAGATGGGGACAGCAATTTAATTACTGACACCCCATGATTAATTATCAGCTCCCCAGGAGTTCACTAACTTCATTCTGTGCCTAGCGCCTTTGAATGTAAACACACACACACACACACACACACACACACACACACACACACACACACACACACACAAAATATTTTCCAGTAGGAGCTATTGAAACCTCTCCAGTGCTGTCCCTCTTTTCTTGCGTTCCTAGTACACTTTGCGTCACCCAGTCTTCTAATGAACCATCTAATAAAGTAAATTATGGCAGTATAGCCAGTCTCTCCTCAAAAAGGCAGAAATGCCAACAGTTACACCAGCCCTAATAAACAAAGCATCAACCACAATATTTTGGAGTTAATTAAATAAATAAAAAAATATTTACCTTATAGCAAAAACAGGTATACTGATAGAAGAGAAAAATAAAATGTATAAGCAGGCAATTGAATGCAGAGGGAAGAAAAAAAGAAAACATTTTAAATGGATACATGCAGTGGTTAATCAGATAGTATTATCTTCTCATAGCAAGAGGTTCACCCTGGGTTGTTTCCCGGCTGGAGTGCTTTCTGGGTGGAGTCTGCATGTCTTGCCTATGTTTGCATAGGTTTTCTCTGGGTGTTTTAGTTTTCTCCCACATTCCAAAGACATACAGTAGGTGGAATTGGCACTCTAATTGGCTATAGGTGTGAGTGTGTGGTGCAGAGGAACTACTGTGCCAAGGTCAGCTCTAGATGATAGTCAGTGTTGATGTGACACCCTGACCCCACGTGCAAAAATGGGAAAAAGGAATTGTGAATGGACGGACATGCAGATAAAAAAATTCTAACTATATCTAAATACTCTTAGTTCTATCTCTTTAGAGAATATTGTAACCTAACTGCCAGTATGTTTCTAAAGTATTCAAAGTTTGAGCTTAATGACTATGGGAAAGTAGGCTGTATTTTCTTTTATCTACATTCATTGCAAAATAAGTTACTGTTTCCAGGTTTGTTCAGAGTGCATTGTCAGTATTCCAAAATAAAGAGGAAAGTACTGTGGTCCGGAAGCAGATTTCTCTGCAAATGATGGGTTCCCAACTCCAAAACATAGTGCAAAAATGAGGTGATGTACAGCAACCCAGGTTCAGAAATACTTGTATAACAGTGTTTTCACATCATAGCAGACTTCTTCTTTTTACACTGCTTAGCACATACTGAGAGGTCCATTCTGAAATGAGGTAGGACTAATTTTGATAGGAAGCAGTAAGTAAAGGAGTAAGTATGAGAATGGTTTCAGGTTTGCAATACAAATCTCCATCATTACTAAAAAGTATAGTTACATATTTCAAACATCTAATACAATATAAACCCCTTGACATTAAAAGAACATTTGTAAATTTCAAATGTCTAGTAAAATATGCACCTCTTAAAATCAAAATAAAGATGCAAACAACATAAAATTAGTATACATATCTGAAAGCAAACAAAATAATTATAGATCATCACTCTACAGAATGTTGACAGACTTCATAAATCCATGCATAAGTGTACACAATTCTGAGTGAATAGACAGTACAAGCATAACTCCCACCTTCTTCCTCCTAATTTTAGTTTTCCTAGTGATTTTCTTGCCACCTTAAATATCGAGAGGGATTCATAAATGTTACCACAATGTGTGGACTACATCTACATTTTACAGCACAAAAATGAGGTAGGCATATTCTTGAACACAGATTATGTACACTTAGTGTAGCATTCATGAATCTGGCCATTAGTGTACATTTAGTGTATGCATTAACGAATCCAGCCCCAAAACAAGGCAACAGTATAAAAATATATCAATGCTAGTAAAATGGGACAGAATGAATTAGTATGGAATCTATCCATTATGACAAAGATAATGAATAACACAAAAATGCCATGGGAGATAGTGCATTAGCCTTTGGCCATCTGTTAAAACATAGAGGATTACGATCAAGTCTCATAATCATAACCAGCATGGTATGTATCTGAGATATGAATATCAAGAAATACACATAGAGAAAAGTGAAGCCCAAGAGGTAATTCTTAACATCCATGTTGATACCACATAACTAGTCATTTATGATAAAACTGACACAATCAAAATTCTTTGTTGTACATGGAAATACAAGCTGCTCTATTTCAGTTAGAGAAAAAAAATGTAGGAACACAAAATGCTTTCTACCTTTGAAAGCACTTATGTTTTATGTTTTTACTCATTTGATTTATATTAGTTGACTTAATAAATAAAGCCTTGTCTGGAAGAGTTTGTGGTGTGGCCAAGTCTGCTGTGTTTTTATACTAGTTTTTACCTTTGAAAGCTGCCTACATTTGAAAACTGTAAAACACTTATTGCTGGCTTAGTGGCCAGAAGCAAAGTGCATTTAGTAAATGTATGATCCTGTAAAAAGCTGTATTAGACTTCACACTGAAATACCCTCACAAAAATTCAAAAGAGTGTTATAGCTTTCAGTGTATATTAACTTTTTGTGACTGTTGTATCATGTTTGATATTGGTCATTTTCTGTATTCTAGCATGAGACTAGGGGTCAACTCTGTCAGAAAGGTGCTGAACAAAGTTTTCCTTTTTCCAAATTCGAAGCATAATCATACCACTCCATGAACTACAAAGCCATTACCTTTGAATTTCAAAATGTAATATGTATGATTAATGGTTCAGCAGTGTATACACTCATATCTGATGCTGAGAAGAAAATGAAGGTTGTTGGCTCTTATTAAAATAATTAGGGAAATTTCCCCCATCTATAAAAATGCCATGTCAGATATCTCCACAAAATAGCCCATAGACATGGTGGGATCAACCAGTCTTAAAAAAAGTAAAGAAAGAAATAATATAAAGAAACATGTTATCTGATGTGTTAATCAAGGCCTATATTCAGGAGTGATAACAGAATGAATATCTTATCACAATAGAGAACAGATATAACGTTACTAGTATACTGTACAGATGCTAAATCTGAGTTGCAGATCAGTAAAAAATGTCATTGATATCCCTTAGCCTTGCTCTATCTTGTCAGAAAACTAATCTTTATAATATTTTCCTCTAATATACATTTTGGCCACATTTTTGTCTCTTCCACCTGATCACCAGCAGCTCCTCCCACACTCATATCTCTCTCATTACATCCTACTATCACTCTTGACTTTTCCCCATTTCTTCAGCAACTAAGAATTACATTTTTTTCAAAAAAACAAAAAAAAAAAATATAGTTGTTTATTTCTACACATATAGATGTTTATTTCTATTGCTTGCTATTATTGTTTGTAATACTTGTTTTTTTCTTGTTCTATGATCATATATTGTATTTGCTGGAGCTTTTCTCCTCGGGTCTCCACTGAAAATGGGACAATATCCCAGTTGGACTAACCCGGTTAATAAATGTCAATAAATAAATAAAAATAAATTGGTTATATATATATATATATATATATATATATATATATATATATATATATATATATAGATATAGGAAGAGGAGCTAGGGAAGAGTGGAGAAGTTAGAAGTGTCACATACTGTGACGCCCCACCACTGGACCAGTAATCAAGGAGCATCAATCCTCACCACTAGTACCAGTGGGAGGCATACATTGGGAGGATCACAAGGTACACACACAGTATTACCAGATGCAGCTCTCTGCATCAAGTACAATCTCCCTTAAGAGCACACAGAGACCACAGTCAGTCCAGGACTGGTCTCTCCCTCTTTCCACAGATCCTCAATTAGACTCTTCACTGGCACAGCTATAGAGTTGAATTCTTAGCCAGGGTTCCAAGCTACGTCCTCCAACACTCTTTCTGTCCAACCAGTGCTTCATGTCCCTGATGGCTTAAACTCTGAGCTTTGGCTGGCTAAGACCTACCTGCAATCAACTAGATGTATAAGTGAATTTAAGTAAATATTTATCTGCACTTTTTTTTTTTTCTTACTGAAATTGGTGTGCCTTGTTTGCTGTCACATAAACTAGATTCAGGCCTGCTGAATCTAGCTTTGTTTGTATAACTTGAGCACTAATCCAGTCCTTCTTTTTTTGGAGAAGGTTCCCCTGCACCCCAGTGGCAGGAGTGTGCAGTTAGAACTTGTCTGATTGAAGACTACAGGAAAAGGGCTCAGTTTTGAGATTTTTTTACTGGTTAATTGGGTAATTTGTTTAAAAGCCTTTTCTGATTGCTTGTAGTCATCTAAAGCTGTTTTAAGTGTATTTTTTACTGTTTGTAGTAATTTAAAGCTGTTTTAAGTGTATTTTTTTACTGTTTTTTGCCTTATCTTTTCAAGAATTTTTTTTCCTTGTTTCTCGCCTTTCTAAGCTAGTATAGTCCAGTTTTCAGGCTAGTGCTGAATTCAGGACTGTGTTACAAGTTTCTGAGTTGCCCATACCTTACTTGGATAGAAGGAGGTTTCTCTGTTCACCTGTGAGAGAGGGGAGCTTTGAACAGCCATCTGTCCCTGGAGGAGTGGTTCCAGCCCAGAAGTTAGTAGTTTATAGGCCATTTTGGGCTAATTTCTATTTATTTCATTTCCCTGTTGTAAAAACCACATTTGCACAGTTTTGCACATCCGGGCAGTGCTGGTTAGCTAGGGCTAAATTATTCCCAACTCCACCAAGTCTCCTCTTCAGTTTTTCCCTTGAAAGTAGTTTAACTCTCAACCTAAGCACTTAAAAAGCATCCTACAGTGCAGCACTTGCTCAGACCTAATAGCAAGCACTTATATACCCCGACACTTGATTACCCAGCAGGGCAAGGCTCATTATTCACCCCTCACCAACCAAGTGTCTAAGCAGCTCATCCTACTATTCAAGCATGACCAAAGGGCAATTTCAGGTATACTCTCCAGTCCAGCTGGTGAACCTGGGTATCCTGAGGCAATGTACACAGACAACCCTCTCCTCCTACCACAAAACATTAACATATGTGAGAGATGCAATTATCTAGCTAAATTGGAGGCTAAGCTTTCTCTACCCAAGACTGGAACAGGTAGTCATGAGGAGAAGGTTAACACTATCACCACACCTCCAGCCTCACATAGACATACTAAACCAGCACTGGCAAAAAATACACATAAATACACTAACTCATATTCGGAGGCTCTAAATAAAAACCTGCAAAAGCACCAGAGACCTCCAAAGCAAACACCCAAAAAATCTGCACCTCCTGTCACAAACCAGACAATACATAAAACACAAATCAGTGTGCCGCACAATCACAGCCCTTAAGGTGAAATAACATACCTAACACACTAGTAATAGGTGACTCTATAGTCAGGCACACTGATGTTCCACTCACTAGGCTGGACAAGGAGAAGGTTACTGTTAGCTACCTGTCAGGAGCCAGAATCCGCCACATAACACAAGCACTCAGGTCACTCCAGAACAAGTACAAATATGACTCTGTCATTGTTCATGTTGGTGTTAATGACCTGAGACGTACCTCCCTGGTCTACATGAAAAGAGACATGGAAGAGCTCTCTGATCATGTAGCCCAGGCTGGTATGACCCTGACCCTGAGTAGCATCCTGCCCTCACCAAGAATGATACCGCAGTATAAAGAAACAATGATCAATTTCAACAATTGGCTAAGCTTCTGGTGTCTTTCAAAGGGGATCCAGTGTCTGTCAGCCTGGGACGACATGCTCAACAAGCCTCGTTGCTTTGCAAGAGATGGCTTGCACCTGTCACCCCTAGGCTTTCGAATACTGGCCAAGGCTCTTGCTGCCCCCATAGTGCCTTTTTTAGGCAAGGCTCAAAATTGAAACTCACCTTCGTAAACAGCACAAATAAAAAAATGAGGGTTATGCTACTCAATGTCAGGAGTTTAAATCTCAAAATGCACATGCTCAAAGCACTCCTCAGTATGGAGCATGTTGACATCTGTGCAGTAACTGAAACCTGGTTCAAGGCTCCACAGAGCACCCCAGCACTACCGGGCTACAACTCATACCACACATTTCAGCCACAGAACATGGACTGAAACACAAAAGGAGGGGGTTTATCCATATTCATCAAGGATACCTACACCTCCAGGTTAGTGGTGCAGCATGATACCTCTGAGATCATCCATGTGCAACTAACATTGGGCAAATCTGCAATGCAAATTGTGGCCTGCTACAGATCACACTCCATGACCCAGGACCACCACTCCGTCTTTCTGGAGACACTGGAAAACATGAAGGTCTTACCGAACACCCTGATATTGGGCGATTTCAATTACCCTACCATTAACTGGGAAAACTACTCAAGTACAAACTCCCAGGTCCAGCGCTTCCTGAAATTTATCAACTCAAATGCCCTGGATCAGCTGGTAAACTCCCCTACTAGAGGTGAAAACATATTGGACCTGGTCATCACCAACATGGGCGAAAGGTGTTCCGCACTGGAGGTCAACCCATCACTGGTTAGATCAGACCATAAACTAATCACTCTGGATGTCCACACCACACCACCACCCCCAACCAAGGAAACCACAGTGAAAAACTTTTCTATAGCAAACTTCACCTTACTTAAGACAGAGGTGGTAAGTTTCACAGCCCCCACGCTAAATGATAACAGTGTCCAAGATGCAGGAACCTTTACAAATGCACTCTATGAGCACCAACAAGGATGCATGGATCATGTCATCCCTAGCAAAACTAAGACACACTCCTCTAAGAGAAGGACACCAGTCTGGTGGACCCCTGCCATAAACAGGCTATACAATAGCAGGAGGAAACTAGTTCAGAAAAAAAGCAAATCCCAGGAAGGAAAGACATCCCTGATCAGTATCAGTAAGAAACTAAGGTCCTTCATAAAATCATCCAAGGCTAACATTGTAAGAAAAATAGCCAAGGATTCGAAAAATAACCACAAAGCCTTCTTTAGTTATGTCAAGAATCTAAGTGGCAACTTGCAGATATGCTCTGAGCTAGTGCAAAATAGCACAAAATATACTGAACGTACTGATATTGCCAACATCCTGGCAGATAGACTCAGTGCAAACTTCACCCACCCTCTCACCCCCAAAAGGGCCCACAACAATACAGGAAAAGTGTAGTGTCCCAGAAATCACAAACACACAGGTGAAAACAGCACTTTCAAAAGCCAAAAGCACAGCATCAATGGGGCCAGATGGTGACCCAGGCGACATCTTGCATGAACTACAGAACTAACTAACCCCCCACCTAAACACACTGTTCAACCTCAGCCTCTCCACAGGCTATTTGCTCATAGAATGGTGCACAGCAACATTTATTCCACTCCACAAAGGATGGGCCACAACTGACCCTGGTAACTATTGCCCCATAAGTCTGATTAACCTGGTCTGCAAGGCTATGGGGCACATCATCATGGAACTCATTAACAAAGACATTGGGAACCTCCAAACACTTGACCTGACCCAGTTTGGCTTTGTTAAGGGCAGATCATGCCTACTAAACCTGGTTGACTTCTTTGAGACAGTCACCAAGGCCATAGATGAGGGGAAGATGGTTCACACAGCCTACCTTGACCTCACCAAGGCTTTTGACACCATTCCCCACTCGGGAATTATAGAAAAACTCACCAGCCTGAACATAAACCCCTACGTCACGAGATGGGTTGCCAACTGGCTTACAGACAGAACTCACATGGTAAGAATAGTGGGCTCCAGGTCCGACTCTAAACTAGTCACAAGTGGTGTCCCACAAGGCTCAGTCCTGGGACCCCTACTGATTGGCATATATTTCTCAGAAGTACAGGCAAACACATGAGGACTATGGCTAACCAAGTTCGCCGATGACTGCAAACTGGAAGCCATAATTGACTCTCCATCTGACACGGGCATTCTTCAAAAGGGCCTCACTGAGATGGACACCTGGTGTCAAAGTCATGGTCTCAAGCTAAATGCCAAAAAATGCATAGTCATCCCATTTGGGAAAAACAAAACACCCACGAATTACCGCATAGGTGTTAGCCCCCTTAATACAGAAGAGGTAATAAGAGATCTGGGGACCCAGGTAGATAATAATCTCTCATTTGACAATAATATTGCCAGAGTAGTTAGGAAATCCTTCTATGTAGTCCATCTAATTACTAAAGGGTTCGCATCTAGAAATAAAGAGATTATAGTACCCCTCTACTCGTCACTCATGAGACCCATCATAGAGTACAATGTCCCATTAGGGATGTACCTCACAAGACACTTCCAACAGCTGGAAATACCACTAAAGTACCTCACAAAGAGGATTACTGGCCTCAAACATATGTCCTATGCAGCCCGACTGGAAAAACTCCAGCTGTACTCAGTGGCATATCGCTTACTCAGAGGTGATCTCTGCCTGACTTACAAAGCTATGTCCAACTCAGAATTAATGGACATGCTCCACCTAAAGAAATCCAAGTCACTGTGAGCCACTCGCTCTAGTGAGCTAAACCTCGCCACAACAATAAATAGAACATGCTGAAGGGATAGATTCCTGTCACAGAGACTCCCCATGCTTTGGAACAAAATTCCTAACTACATTAGGCAGAGCCCCTCACTAACACTCTTCAAGAGAAACCTTGATGAGTAGATGGGTAACAGAAAATACACCCCTGGGATCACTTCATTGGTTCTTCTTGACAGAGGCTCAGTTAATTAATCAATGGGGCAGCAAAAGCTGACACACTCTGGCTAGGCTTATAAATGCCCTCGGGCAGATAGCCTAGTACTGACCTATAAACCTATGAACCTATGAAGTAGCTGACACACACACACACACACACACACACACACACACACACACACACACACACACACACACACACACACACACACACACACACACACACACACACACACACACACACACACACACACACACACACACACACACACTCTTGGAGAGTTGTTTTACACGCACACACATGGGAAAGGCTGGCACAGGTTTATTATCTATGCCCCTTCTACCCAGACTATAAGGTAGTTATCACTTCCAACAGAACCCCTTATCAGCTACTTTAAGGCCCATAACAGAAGGTGTCCAGTCTTACTGTGTAATGTTACTATTGATACAAATGGTAGTTTCACCAAGATCAAGGCTATTAGGACAGGCCCACACAGTGTCAGCAAATAAATATGCAAGTACTCTCAGAACTTAAATATCTCTAGACAGATCATCCACAATGAAAAGTTTAAATATATTTAATAATAAATATTAAGAGAACAAGAAAATACTCAGTATATATTTACAGTGACATCAGAGTTCAAAATCACAGGTAATATTTAAAACAACATGCAGGACAGTCTCAAATAAATAAAGAAAAACATCTAAATTAAGCTTTGCTATATTCCTGACTGTATCTAAGAGAGTTACTTTTCTCTTGACTTACTTACTCAGAGCAAGGCAAATGTGTGGTGAATGGGTCTTCTGGTCAGGTCCAAGACAGACTACAGAATGCTGTCCCTCACTAAGAGACTTCTAAAAATAATATCTCAAATATTACAGCTGGAATGGCTTGCAAAATGACATTATTTATTGACATTTGACTCTATCCTAGGTGAAAATCTCCACTGCTTGCATCTGGCAGTATTTAGCATCTACCTGTGAAAATACTTAGTCAAGGGCTTTTCCTCAGATCTGTGCAACTGTTGGAAGTCAGAAAACAATAAAGCACTTCCACATCTCAAGCTTAGTAATTATTTCTCCTTCAAGATGGCACAGAGAGCTGCCTAGTATAGACATCTGGTCTCTTGCTGTCATAAATTAATTTAATTTCAGCTATTTTACTGACGTTTTGCTGGAATGAAGTTACAATCCTGTGTTCCATTTTCCACTGTTAAAATACATACATTTAAACAGTTACAATGGTGTATGTATATTTCTCTTCTCTTCCAGCAGGGCACACTGTGGATCCATTTTTAAGCTCAGTACTTTATAAAATATCTTTTCAACACACATGTCAGTACAAACCTAGTTTGATATATACATGACATACAGTTTTTATTTATTTATTTATTTTACATTTGTTGACCGGGCTAGTCTAGCTGGATACATGTCCATTTTCAGTAGAGGCCCGGGGAGAAAAGCTCCACAAAAGGACAACAGATATTATGCTCGTTATACAAAAGAATAAAATGTACAAGTAATTACATTGTTAGGAAAAAAGAAATATATATGTAAAAAAAAAAAAAAATATATATATATATATATATATATATATATATATATATATATATATAATTTTTTTTTTCTCTCTCACTCTCTCTCTCTCGCGTTATTAGTAAAATTGGAAAAACAACAGCGCTAAAGAAAGCTAGTTAAGATTAGACAGTGTGGAAGATGGAAAAGGAGAAAAAAGTTTAATCAGGGTTAGTACAAGGGCAGAGCCATTGGGAATTTAGCCTGATTATAAGATGCTTCTTGAAAGTATTTAATGAGGTCATTGCAGTAATTTCCCTAGGAAGTTTGTTCCAGACAGGTGCAATACAGTTGGCAAATAGACTATTCCCAGCTTTGTTGTTGGATTTGAAGGAGTCTGCTAGAAGCTTGGTGGCAGAGCGTAAGGAAGAGATGTTTTTATAAGGTGTAATAAGAGAGCTAAGTATAGTAGTATTTGAAGGCTGATAGAAGATTTTGTGGGTGATGGTTAATTGCTTAAGTAGAATTTGATTACGAAGTTCGAGCCAGCCTAGTTGTTTAAGATTAGGGCAATGATGGGTGCGAAAGGGGGTTCCTGTTGCAAATCTGGCTATACATTTTAATACATTTGTAACAGAAGCATCTTACATGAAGCATATTGACATTCACGAATGACATAACTATTTACAAAATTCCAGACAGCTGTGCTGGCAGCATCTCCCTTTATCACACTTCTATATAAATCCTGTTAATATTCACAAATGACATATAATTATTTACAAAATTCCAGCTAGCTGGGCTGGCAATATCTCCTTTCATCACACATATACTGTCTTACATGCCAGATGATTTTTTTGTATGACCTAACTTGGCAGAGCTATGTTGCTCATCCTTACATGTAACATCAGTTAGCTCCTGACCCCACTTCAGTGCTGAAATCCTAATAGCAATCTGCTTTATAATTTTAGCAATTATATAATAATTTTTACAATCTTTTGTGCATTCCATCGCCTGAGCATTGTTGCTCTGATATTCGATCATGACATATAGTCTTGCCTTCTAACTTCCCATTTGGTTACATTTTTAGGTAGCCTCTGATGCTCACAGATGCTCTTATATCCTTGGCTGCTTTTATAGTAATTACTGTAGCACTTAGATGTATTTGTTTCCATAGCATCTATGCTCATCCTTGGCATGCTGAATCCTTATTATGTACTGGTTCCCCAGCAAAGAAGTCTTTTCTGTTTTTTTTTTTATCTCCTTACTAGCTGAATAATGTTTGTGTTTCACAGGCCATTTTCACCCATGCTCATCATTGTTATAGTAAATTCTATACGACACGTATGGAAAGCAGTTTAGCTTACCAGTCTGTTGAGTACATTGATAAGGTAGCTGTTTCATCAATGCTGATTGAGTTGAGCTGCAAAAGCAAACAGAATTGTAAACTGCTGTTGATATGGACGGTATGGTGTTTATGCAAAGTCTGATGTGTCATTTCTAACAGAAATTGCAAAATCTGATTTTACATTTGCCAAGCTACCCCTGCAGCAGGAGATACTTTACAACATAGCTTCAGATTTGAGGGCTTTTTCATGTATGATATTAATGTACAGCTTCATGTTTTGAGTGTGTTCCTTCATTGTGGAATTTGTCATGAAAGAAAGTGATGGGCTACATATGATAGATGAATGGAACATAAATGAAAGTAGGACAACAAAATGGACATGTATGGAAATAAAAAGACTACTACACAGATTAGCTAGTTTTGACAAAAGCAGCCATTTAATTTGTTTTGTTTTCTTCAGAACACTTTGGTAATTTACAACACTTCTTATATTAACTGAAAACACTAGCAACGGAGTAACCAGGCAATAACCAAATCAGGTGCAATAATACACCAAATCAACAAAATGGTACATATAGTCCAACTCTGTTATTACAGTCCAGTAACAGGACAACAAAGCAATAAAATATTGCAAGTCTTGAGGTAAAAAAGATCCACAAATTTATTAAAACGGTAAGCGCTTTCGCATTTAGGGTTGCCACCTTTTCAAATGGCCAAAGTGGGACATTTTTGGTACAAACATCAGATTTTACAGGCCGACACATACCCACGGTCAGTACAAAGGATAGAACTTAACTTTTTTGCCTAAATAAAAACTTATTCTTGTAGCATTTTAGTTGCTTATTCTGTTTCTCGCATTAGAGCTTCTTCAGACCAGATACAAATAAAATGGACCGGCATAATATATACACATCACATGAATGCTCTATCCAATCAATAACACTGCTGATAAAACATAAATAAATTGGTAAAAGCAACAGTCAATTAAAAAATTATTCAATTAAATACTTAGGAAGTGTAATCCCAACAGTTCAGCTAACTGCAGAACCAGGCATACTAAACAAAGACGAACAAGAAAAGTAAAACTGCATAACTAAAAGAAAACCCAACTGAACTACTACACCAGACATACTAAACAAAACTAACATAAAAAGTGTAACTACATAACTATTAAAGAAAATATGCTCACTATAAATATATTTGTATTCCTTTTTGATAGACTTACATATTAACCACATGTTATAGACACTAACTATATGGGATAAAAATACACCCACTACTATAAAAAAACATAAAAATAAGGCAGATGACATAGACAAAAATACATATAAATATATATAAACAAAAAAATATACATTCAAAAAACAAAAATATACATACAAAAAACTTTCATTTACATAATCTTTTCTTTAAAAAAGGTTTAATAGAGGCCATTTCATTTAGGCCTTTTCTTCTATCAGCACGGAGAGTGATAATCCAGCAGGTCTCTCTATGTTCAGTATGTATTGGGACATCACCTTCCCTGATACTTGGATAAATAACCTCAATAACCCTAAAACTAAAATTATGAGTCTCACCCTGTTCCAAGACATGTTTTGAGAGTGCATTATGTATGGATCCTTTTCTAATATGGTACATATGCTCCCTCATTCTATCATGGCGCACTCTATTGTTTTTCCCAACATAAAATGACCTGCATGCTGTACATTCCACTAAATAAACAACATGAGGTGTCATACAAGTCGCATCTACCTTAAAAAAGAACTCCTTACAAATGTCTGGATGGTAAACTGTATCAGATGTATTAATATATACACAAAAGTTACATGAACCACATGGCACAGTATGCCCAATAGTGGAAACCATATTCAAATGATCTCTCTCAAAACATAAGAGCCTCTTTAAATGTTTGTGATTCTTAAATCTAAACCTGGGGCTATCTCCCACTATCCTACCAATTTGCTCATCAACTAGCAGGATGAAAAAATAAATCAGTGACCTGTTTATTATCACTTGTGTAGAACAGAGGGATCCTGATGCCACTCACTGCATCCTTGTTATAACCATTAGCACAACCAGCCTCCAGGGCAGTTCCAAAATATGGTCGTGCTATAGTTGACCTTAAATCTATGAGGCCAGACCATTGTCTGTTAATTTCATTGATGGTATACCCTCTGTCTAACAACTTCTTCTGCAAACCTACAATCTCTTGCTGAAAACCATTAAATAACAGATTTAACCTCAAGGCCCTCATACCCTGTCCTCTAATTAGATTCCTGAAAATACAACCAGGATGCATACTAGACCTAAAAAGGAAAGCATTTCTATGGCATGCTTTACGATAAATGCCTGTATTAATTGTGTGTTCATCCAACTATTCAATATATAAATCCAAAAAATTATTCATAACATCAAAAAACTGTAATAATTCATCAGATGACCCCCTCCATAACAAAAACAAATCATCGACGAAATGTTGATAGAATAACACATGTTCTTTAAAACCTGAGAGGGGGAATAACGCATTAATTTTCCAATGTGCAAGGAACATGTTGGCATAGCTATTCGCACATGAAGTGCCCATAGCTACGCCATGTTTCTGTAAATACATTCCTTCACCAAAAATAAACACGTTATTCTCAAGTACAGTCTCTAAAAAGAAACAAATAAAATCTATCTGTTTCAAAGAATAGTCACTATGTAGTGACAAATACTCATATACATACTGAATACCCAGTTCATTGGGAATCATGGTAAATAATGACTGAACATCAAAGGTACCAAAAATAATCTCACTAACATCATAACCATCCTTGATACACTCATATAAGTCTAATAAAAACTGTTTTGAATCCCTCAAAACTGTGTGATTCAAACTAATCACCGGCCTCAAAAACTTCTCTACATACAGGGACAATGGTTCTGTAACCCACCCCCCTCCAGCTACAATGGGTCTCATGAGTGGGTTAGTAGGATGTTTGTGAATCTTAGGCAATCCCTTTATTAATCAAAGGGTTGGTTACTTTCATAAAGGAGAATAACTCTTCAGTAATTAGATGGGAGGAAAAAATATCTGAAATGTTACTCCCCACATGTGCAATAATCCGGTGTACATCGTCAGTTGAAATCCTATCATAAAAACTATCATCACCTAACATTAAACTCAAGGAATGGCAATAAAAAGATTTGTCCATTACAACTATAAGCCCACCTTTATCTGTTGGACAAATTACAATAGAACTATTATTTTGCAACTCATTCAAAGCTAGCCTCTCCTTATATGTAAGGTTATGTCTAAAGGGTTTTTTAAAGTGGACACGATTGTCATAAAACTGGTAGATATTTTCTTCAGTAAGTTTAAGGTATGCTTCTATCAAAGGATGATTACTGGGAACAAAGCTACTAGGCTTCCTCAGATTATAGTGAGGACCAACTTTATTGTTGAGACCAGGTGTTAAACTGGAGTCACCATAAATAAATTGCAACATAACATTCCTACAAAAGACTTTCAAGTGTAAAATAGTGTCAGACATTTTACTCATGCAAGAGGGTATAAAATTCAGGCCCTTACAGAAAATACTACGTTCCTGTGAGGTCAACTCATTTGATGAAATATTAAAGATCAGTGACTCTGGGCCTTCCCCCACATTTTCTTTAAAGTTTGATTGGGATAACTTGCGCTTGTGATGTCCCCTGCTGACTGATCTCCCCCACCCCCCTCCTCTGTCCATACGTACCGGTAGGGGAAAAGGAAGTCCATCAATCGTGTCATTCCTGGCTTTATCAAGTATTTCGTTGCCAATGTTAAAGAAGCTCCTATCTTTTGGTCTAACAGAGTTATCTAAAATCTGACCATTCTTCTTGTAGCTGCAATTACTCACAACAACGTTAGGGTGTAAATTACCCCTAGAGCTAACATTCACATGTGGCACTGAGTTATCAGCCCATAACTCTGATTCAGAGGTGCCAGGGGGAGCAACTTGGTTCTCGACCATCTCTATGGTACTCTCATTGACCTCCTCCATAATCAATGCTCCAGTATTGAGGTCTCTAACCAAGACATTAGTACATGCACCTCGTGCAACACCCCCCAAAGGCCCAGTAACATTCAATTTAGAGGTATCATGTTCAACAGCAACTGCAGATCGAGTAGCATTAACACTAGTAATATTGTCCTTGTCCTTGTCAACCTTGCTCACAGTATTATTATATTCAACATTATTACTGATATTATTATAAAGGCCGGAACGTGGCCACATAAAGACGTGACTGGCCCGAAAGTCAGTTATGTCCCTCAAGACTTTGGTTTTCTTTTGATGTATGAGCTTACGCTCAAAAACGGCTACACCATCTAGCAAGCTTTCAAAAAGAGGACTCAAGACATCATGATGATAATTCTTAATAAGTTCTTCCTGTTTTGCTTGTAGTGACTGTCTTAGCCTATCTTCCTCAGGACTAAAAAAGTCAATTAGGAGGCGCATATAGCTGGCACTTACCTCCAAGTTCAACTTCTGCCAGCGTGCTAGTAACTCGTGATACTGAGACCCTTGAGTAGGCATATTAAGGACGCAAAGTCCTCGAGGTACTATTTTCTTTTCAAGACATGTTTCAAGATGCAAGCATTGTAACTGTAAATGCTTCAACCGAAGGAAATCATGCTCCATATCCTCCATACTGTGTTGTAATTTCTCCAAGTCACCGGTCTCCTTCATGACATCATCATCCGTCCCTCGAACATCCAGCAACCAAAGGCAATTCCTATCTCTCAGCAAATACTGAGAGAATCTCTCCGAAAATGAAGGTGATATGGTATTCACTTTATTAGAAGGATTGTAGTCCAACTCAATTGTCAAAGGTTGTTCAGTAGCCATGTCCTCCCGGATTGCAAGCAATGAAAGAAGAATAAGAATAAAAAGTAAAAATGTGGCCAGCAAGCTGAGAGGTAAATCCTCCGTTGCACAAATAACAAATAACATAAACTGAAAACACTAGCAATGGAGTAACCAGGCAATAACCAAATCAGGTGCAATAATACACCAAACCAACAAAATGGTGCATATAGTCCAACTCTGTTATTACAGTCCAGTAACAGGACAACAAAGTGATAAAATATTGCAATTCTTGAGGTAAAAAAGATCCACAAATTTATTAAAACGGTAAGCGCTTTTGCATTAGAGCTTCTTCAGACCAGATACAAATAAAATGGACCAGCAATCAATCCAATCAATAACACTGCTGGTAAAAAATAAATAAATTGGTAAAAACAACAGTCAATCATGCCTGGCTCTGCAGTTAGCTGAACTGTTGGGATTGCACTTCCTAAGTATTTAATTGAATAATTTTTTGATTGACTGTTGACTGTGGATCTTTTTTACCTCAAGACTTGCAATATTTTATTGCTTTGTTGTCCTGTTACTGGACTGTAATAACAGAGTTGGACTATATGCACCATTTTGTTGGTTTGGTGTATTATTGCACCTGATTTGGTTATTGCCTGTTTATTCCATTGCTAGTATTTTCAGTTTATTTTATTCGTTATTTGTGCAACGGAGGATTTACCTCTCGGCTTGCTGGCCACATTTTTACTTTTTATTCTTATACTTCTTATATTAAGGTTTCTGCTTTGCTGCAGGTATTCTACATAAAAAATAAATAAATCTACTAGGGAAACTCTGTCTGTGTATGGGGGGATGACAGTAGGACATGATGCTCATTGTGTTCCAAAGAAACCTGACAGACTGATCAAGAAGTTGGAAAAATGACACCATAGGCATACCCTGATAAGGAAACTGTTTTTTTGCTCAGCTAGAACTTTTTTACATTTTCCTCTGAAATATCAGTGCTGGTTATCAGTTTGTTATTATAATGTATAAAGTTCATTTCAGGATACAACCACACATATAAATGCTATAATGTTTGATGCAGAGAAGCATGACTTAAGTTTCAGGATTCAATATTTGCAGAACAGTGTCTCTTATTTGTCTGCAGCAAGAACATTTAATGGCATAGATCTGCATTGATGTCCTTCTGTTTCAGTTTTCTTTTTCACTTTTATGCTTACATCACACTTCAACTATAAACAGACAGAAGTATATATGACTGTGCAACCTAACTGACCACAGTTGGCAGCAGCTTAGATAAAGCTATGTGAATTATTACCATTCCTGGGACTGGCTCCAGAAGAACTGAAAAAAAAAGTTAACACATTTCAGTGCAGCAGTTAGCCAAAGTAGTGTGTTACTGGAATCATAAATCATACTTAAAAGGTCCCAGCAGTAGTTGCCTGGCACTTTTTCAGCATGAGAAGTTGTCTATTATGTTTACTTTGAGAGACAGGCCTGGAGTATAAACGGACCTTGTCACTGTACATCAATCATTACTTGATAGTGCTGTGCTTACAGTGGAAGCAGTGGAGTATCTCACTGATGTTGAACTATGCAGAGCCAAAGATCTGCTATACATTTAGCTCTGTATGGGATTAAAATGCATGAAAACAACCAAATATGGATCAGAGTTCACTCAGCAACTGGCTTTTATGGCGTAGTGAGACAAGAGACTAAATATACAGTACAAATGTCACATGCAGTAGCATCCTAATAAGGGAATGCTGAGACAGCTGGTCGCAAAGACAAGCTTTTGAACTTGATACTACCTAAAACTATTATATTTGCAATTTTATAGTTACAGGGGTTAGTGTTAAAGTTTATAGTTTGATGACTAATCACATTTTTATATAAATTAATTTTATCATTTTAACAAACTTAGACAGAAGAACATTTTATTATGTGTGGCTCAGATGATGACATCAGAAACTGCTGTTTCAAGACAAATTGGAAGTAAGTATGTGCATAGTTCTGCATGCAGAACGTGCAGAAATGAGTGTTATCGTACTTCTCTAGATTGTACAGCATGCTGTTCAGGGGGTAAGAATTACAATACCTTCTTAACAAAAAAATAAACAAATACATAAATAAAAATCTTCAGTTGTACTGATCATGACTTGATAGTATGCCAAAATAATGCAACACAAAATGCAAGAAACAGATTTCATTTTCTGGAAATGGTACTAGAAATTATCTGCCAAGATAGATTCTGATTGAGAAATTGCAGCAGCTGAAAAATTACTTAATTAAGCAAGCGTGGAGTGTTGATTAAATTCAACTGTTTGGGCACTTATTCATGCATAAACATATAGAAGTACCTTCAAAGGACAACAGTATTTACGGTACAGGTAACCTCATCTATCCAAAAATTAGTCTTAACAGAGATTCAGACACTACAGTGAAATTAGAAAAGGCTTAGGCAATTTAAATGAATGAAATGATTAGAAGATACAGAAGTGAACATTCTGGGGAGGGTGTTTGATAAATGAATAAATAGTAGAAAGTAAGAGATCAGCACTTTGGATTTGGATCAGGATGCAACACAACTGACCTGATGTGTGCAGTGAGACAGATACTTGAGAAGAAGCTAGAAATGAGGAAAGAGTCCAACTCGGCATTCCTAGACTTGTAGAAAGCATGTTACAAGGTCACAAGAATACTGATTTGGGCAGTTCTGAGGTAGTTTTTAAGTCCCAAAAACATTGGCAGAATTAGTGCAAGCTATGTACAAGGACCCAATGACTCAAGTACAAACAGTGTTCATTCAGGCAGAGGGATTCCCAGTGGGAGTGGGTGTGCATCAGGGTTCAGCTCTGAGCCCACGGTTGTTAATGCTGGTGATGAACTACATTAGCAAACAGGAGAAGGGGAAAGATCGACAAAGATGCTTTATGCAGATGATGTGGCATTATAGGCAGACTCTGAGCAAGAATGTCATAAAGGCTGGGAATAGAATGTAAAACTGAAGGCACATTGGATGAAACTGAGTACATATAAGGTAGTCGTAAAGGCAACATATGGGGGAAATGAAAAGAAGCTGAGAAATGAGATAGGAAGACAGTGGAATGGATTAACAGCTTCAATTATCTGGGAGGGATAGTTAAAGAGAAGAGATGTCTGAATGAAGAGGACAAAGCCAGAATCAGAGAGGCTGCAGCCAACTGGCACAGAGTGTCAGGCATAATGTATGACAGAAGAATTTCAAAGAAGCTGAAAAGTAATGTGTACAAAACATAGGTGCAACCTGAACTACTGCATGGTACAGTAAAGGCAGAGCAGTTGAGGAACCTAGAAGTGATGGAGATGACGTGCCAGATGGGTGGTAGGATGCACGCTGTGGGACAGACAAAGAAATGAGAACATAAGAGCAGAAGCCAAAGTAGCTCCAACTTCAAAAACAGGTCAAAAAGAACAGATTGTGGTGGTTTGGGCATATGTGCAGAAAAGCAAAAGACAATCTGGTAATGAATATTTGGGACAGACAGGAAGAAAGCAAAAGGAAATGGGGGCATCCATCAATGAGGTGGATAGATTGTGGAACAGAAGATTTGCAACAGTCATGCATGACTGCCAAAGAAGGTAGGAGAGTAGCATTATGGCAGTTGGACATGACATCCCGACCCCATGCAGAAAATGGGAAAACAGGTTGATGATGATGATTAATGTGGACAAGACTGGATTGGGCATAAGGGTACAAATCAGGCAAATATTAAAGCAAAACAAATAGAGGGAGTGCCGTGGCTAGTTAAATTAAGAGCCATCACCAGCTGAGGATGTTATAATACTTATTTTATCTAAGTTATGGGAACAAAATAAGCTAAAAATTTAAAACAGTTATTATAGAGGAGTGTTAGGTAGTAGTGAGAAAAGACGTTGCAAGGTATTAGAACATAATAACATTTATTTGAAATGGTAAAGGTAAAGAGATAAGGAACACTGATAACTGGAGAGCAATTGTTTTGTCAAAGCTAGAGTACAAAATCAATGCTAGGATTTTAGACTGAAGGTTAAGTAAACTTATCGGTGGTATGCTAGAAGAAGAAGTATATGGGGCTTGCAAAGAAAAAAACATTCACAAGTGATTATTGCTATGTATGTGATTTTTGGGATGTCTAGTAGAAGAAAGCTCAGGATATCAAGTAAGAGGAGACATTGCTAAGGCCTGGAACAATATTAATCACAAAGCCTTGTTTGAGATATGGAAGGCTGATATATTCAGTAATGGATTTTTAAAGCTGATTAAAAAATGCATAGCTGTAAATGGTTTTGTGAGTGGAGACAGCGAGGTGTTTAATGGTTTGAAACATAGTTACACTTTTAACCCTTTTCTTTTTAAATGGTGATTACAGTAATTACAGTGTTGTTAAAAATACTTTTATTTAGCTAATGTAAGGTAGGGATAAATGTTATTATCCTTGTGTGTTTTTCTTATGGAGATGATTTAGACTGCACAATTAGAAAAAAAAAGCAATTTCTGCAAGAATTTATAAAGGTATAACGTCTATATTAAGGAATGTAGATTTTGTCAGTGAATAAAGGAAAACAATTTGGCTTATAAAAGAGATACTAAACATTTGTTATGTATATAAATTGAGGAATGGTGAGGTATTGAGGAAAACCATAATGAAGATTAAAGGTATTTCCTTTTTACAGTTACCCTTTCATGAATGACACAAAATTCAAAATTTCCACCTTAACTAACACATACTTTTCCATACCTAACCAAAGTAGGTTTCCTCTGCATTATGAATAAGCTCCATTATGACCTTTCCATGTATCTGCATATAGAATTGGTCAAGATGATGGATACAAATGTTTTCATCTATTACATCCTCTCTTATGAACTTGTGCATCTACAGTCACCTGCCATAGGTCAGGTTTATGTCCACATGCTAACATAGCGGGAACTGCCTAGGTTTATGTGTAGAAAACCACTACTTAGGATGTTTGGTGTCATGGAACCTAGTGGCAGCAGTTATGTCTGCAATTATACAAGTAATGTCTCACCTTGTGTGTATAGTATTCTCGCATATTTCTTTGCTTATTATGAAATGCAACCAATTTTTTTCCATATATGTCTGCCATGTCCCCTGGTTTGTTAAACATATTATTGTTTATTGATGTCATGATACATTCACAAATTTTCCTTTAGGATTTTCCAGTGTAGTGATTACATTTATTTTTACTGCTTTTAGCATTTGAGATCAAGCTAAGTTCATAACTAGAGGTGGGACATTTGATAAGAAAAGCAAGTACTAGTTTCTGCACTTTATTTAATGTAGACTTCATGTCTAGGGTGATTTCTAAAATCTAAGTAGTGCCATATTTTCCTTTTGCATATTTTATGGATTTTGTAATTCTGCTAAAGGTTTGATTGTTGAATTTGCATGTATATTTGTATCTTACACTTATGTACTTGTTAACACAGAAGTTAATGATATCTCAAGTGCATCATTGTTTCCATTTTGAAATGTAGGCGGGATGTTTTTATTTATAACACACTTGATTTTACTCTTAGGATAAAGATAATAGTATCATAAATTGTTTTCATTACAAAGGATATAACAATGGTTGGGGAGAAGAAAGTCTGAAGCTGGGATTCAGAAAGTTACTGTGTACAGTAAACCTTAACACAGCCATTTTCTCTCTCATGGTAAGCCTTTCCAATTCTTAGAGCTCTCTACTGCAGAGGTATCCCTCTAGTGGGATCATAAGTATAGAGGATGGTCTCATGGCAGAGCTGTATGAAAATGTAGCAATCTAGCAGAATGGTTAATGCTAATTTGCAAGGTGCTCTCCAACAGAAATGCTAGTGGCACCTGCTTTATGAATATTTAAGAAAATTATTCAGTCACATAAAATTACATTGTTGGAGGAAAAAGTGATCACCATCAAAAGACAGTGGTCACTCATTCACTCCAAATGAAACAGTCACAGTGTACGTAAGTTCCGGAAAGGCATGGGGTGGGGCCGAGACTGTGCTTGCCTGTTGGCATATGAATGAAGTTGCATGAGTGTTTTTGTGGGAGTGGGTGTGTATGCATTTGTGTGTGTATATTCATTCCTGTGTATGTCTATGCATTTGCCTGAGTGGTTGCACTACAGGAATTAAAAAGGGTGTGTGAGAGAGTGTGTGTTTGGTTGTGTGTGTGAATGCCAAGGAGTGTATGCGTGAGTGAATGTCTGGGAATGTGTGTGTGTGTGTGCATGTGATAGGATGTCCGAATGTGCTTATTTGTGTGTGTGTGTGTGTGTGTGTGTGTGTGTGTGTGTGTGTGTGTGTGTGTGTGTGTGTGTGTGTGTGTTTGTGTGTAGACTGGTGTCTTTTCCAATATGATTTATGGACCACTATGAGAACACTACCACTGTCAGGTCTGACAGTACCAGTGTTAGCTAGAGTATGGTTCTGAAACATGTTAATGAGCTAATAATGGTGTCTATCTGAATGTAGCCAAACTATCGTAGAATCACATTTTCTCACTTCTGTGATAAATGAGCTGCTAACTGACATACAAGTCTTTTCCTGAATTTTAGCCCTTGTATTTATCAATGTGATATCAAATGTTTTTCTCTCCCAAACTGTTATTTGTACTACTCATTTCAAATTGTTTTTTAAATGTACTCCAAATATTTTGACATGTTTATCTAAGCATGAGAAGTTTACACAGTTAGAGTTTCAATAGTTAAAATTTAATATAAGGATTATATTTTGACTGAATTTTGTATCCTGAAGGACAGTCAGAAAATTCAAATTCTCTTTTGGGGACCTGTACAGTTTCCAGTGGATACTTTTGTCTGAGCAATGTTTCATGCTGAGTTGTTTTCCTGGTTTATGACTTTTAGCTATTGTTACAATATGTGAGACAGATCAGCTACAGGTACCCAAGTTCCAGGTGCTCTTGCAGCCAGGGGCTCAGGTGTCTTGTACCTCACACGGGCTGGTGCCAGGAGCTCAGGTATCTTGTACCTTACATGGGCTGGTGCTAGGGGCTCAGGGATCTTGTACCTCACATGGGCTGGTGCTAGGGGCTCAGGGATCTTGTAGTTCACAAGGGCTGGTTCCAGGGGCTCAGGCATCTTGTAGCTCACATGGGCTGGTGCCAGGGGCTCAGGCATCTTGTACCTCACACTGGCTGATGCTTGTGTTCAAAGTGGGCTAGTTGTTTGGGAGAAGTAAGTGTTACAGCCATGGGGGGGAACTGGGAAGGGTTGAGAATGTGGCTTAGGATTTCAGACTGTAATTAGGATGGAGATTTATGTTTAGGGTGGGGAGGGGGCAGTTTTAGGGTTAGGGATTAGAAGTTTAAGGATTAATGAGAAGAGATTATAGATAGGGAGCAGCAGTGGAGTTTTATGTTTGCAGAGCAGTCAGGGACTCTAATTTTAGGGAGGCCAGTGGAGTTTTAGGTTTTATGGAAGGATCAAATACTTTACATTTTGGTGAGAGAAGTGGAGTTTTAGTTTTCGGAAATTTTATAGTTAGAGAGTGAGGATTCAGGTTAGGATTATGGACTAGAAGAAAGCTTTATGGATTGAGTTAGGCCTCTGGTAGAGCTATGCAGTTCAGTAGGGTCTGGTAGTTGGAGGGATAGTTAATTATGTAGTGCTGGGGTAGTGAGAGGACATTTAGAGCAAGTGTCAGAAAGCAAGAGTGTCAAGAGCTTCTAGTAGGCAAACACTTGTAGTAGAGCTGATCGAGCCACTGTCACCTATTTTACTGGATCTGTAACCATGAAAGGAGTTAGACTGTTGGATTTGTGGTGCACATTTTGGATGTTTAAACCAAATTTTAATAATGGTACAGATCTCAACTTCCTGCAACCAAAGTAAAGCTTCTAAATAACCAGTGCTATTATTGAAGCTTATGGCATTTAGGAAAGCCACATCTCACATCTCTGTTTTTTTCTTCCTTTCTTTCATTGCTCATTGCATATTTTTATATCTGTTTTGTTGGACTATGAAGAGGTTTAAAAATACCCTATAGGGATAGAACACTTCATGTTTAGCACTTGTACTCCACAGAAATGTTCATTATGTGCAAAGCACTTCAGCTTGTTGCACATCTCAGTCAGTGAGAACTATTGAATCCCATAAGACCATGTCTTTCACCATTGACTGAATACCAAAGGTTTGGTCTTCATGTTTAGGTTCCATATAACATTTCTGAAGAAGTTTTCTCAGCATATTTTTTAGCCTTGCTAAGGTATTCATTAAATCATGTCATATTTTGCTGCTCATCCATAAGTCAAGACCTTTTCATATTGCTCATTCCAGTGTCAGCAATTACCATGTCATAATTAGTCTTATTCTTTTTAAACCTGGATGATATATCCTTAGCTTTATCTCTAGGCCAGTATGATATTGTCAAAAGATCCTTACAAAATCCAGTAAGGTATATTTCAGTTTTATACAGTGCAGTCACAGATTACTAGGTTATTTTGGGGGTTGTCTAGTAGTAATGTCTGCCTTTTGGAGTTTTGAGTGTGACTTGGTTCAATTCTATCCCCCAGTGTTTTGTTACTACATCTCTCTCCCGCTGTCATGGTTTAACAATTATGTTTCATTTACTCTGGTCATAGAGTCATAGGTTCTTGTTAAGCTTTTGATCAAAGAGACTACTGACAAGGTCAGCCATATCACCCAATTTTAGTAGGAGATTGTCACTATCTCCATTAAGCAGGTCTCCCACATATCTAAGGTGAAAATTTGTTATCACCCATCCAATCATCTAGAGTAGCTTTGAAGGTTGCTGAGGAAGCAGTCTGCTCAATATGTAAGGAAAACCTATTCCAGAAATGAAATGGCTAATATGCTGGGTTTGGTTATTGCCATGCAAGTTGGTATTTTAATGTGACAGTATAATTTAAGATTTTTAACATGTATGTTTGCTTTATCAACCTTTATGTTTAGAAGAAGGAGTTCAAAGATTTTTTTATATGGTTAGGGATAGATCAATAAGTTTCTATGAGCACACTGAAAAGTTAAGAGCCAAGATCAACAGTCTACTCTTCTGTGAATCAATTACCTTAGTTCATCTCACATCCAGCAGAGACTACTTTAGAGAAAGGCATTCTCCTTGCTTAATTTGAATAGAGTGTCCCCTTGTTTGCATCTGCCTCTGACAAAACACTGCCACCCTTCAGAGCTATTCCAATAAAATATGTCAATTTGCAGCTAACTCACCATGGAATGAACACCAATGCCTTAGTTTTCAAAGGTTAAGTGGTTTCCAGTACAGGTAAGGTCAGATGTTCTTCTTGGTTTCTAACTTTTCAAAATACTTAAACTAGACTCCCTCTCTCCTTTTCTTGCAAACTTTTACTGCCACTCAAGCCTATAACCAAGCTACAGCTAGTCCTTCTGTACCAATTCTTTCTATCAGACTACATGCTACCCAGCCATTGTTTCTCTGTACTAACCCCAAAACTATGACAGTCACTACCTCATGATTAAACTGCCTACAAATGCTACCTCTTCTTCAGGCTGCAGTTCAGACATTATTTACTAAAACAGATTAAATGTAACTGTCCATCTAAAGGATATGTCAGCTAAACCAATATCACCAACTGCGTAGCATGTTTACCTTCCACATATCTGATCCACCTGATTAACTTAGTCATTCTAGCCAATGATTCTATTTATCTCCCCATTACTACTCTTAAATCATTACTCACTACATATACTCTATCCTACTCTTTCATCTTACTGGTCTCTATTAGCTTTTCTAACCTAGCCATTACTACCCATACCTGTACCTCTTCTACTAATTTTACTTTAACTCTATCCTCTCTCTTTTCTGTTCCACTTATGTAACTGCAGATATATTTGCTTTGTTACATTTTCTGTGCATATATTGTTTCTCAGATTTTTCTGTGCTTGCTCATAAATGTGAATCTCAGTTCTTTTTAAACTGTACCTTGTTGTTTACATTATGATGTAACCTGGCCTGACCCTGTAATTGGCCATTGTTTGATCAGTACTCTACCACAGTAAAGAAATTAAAACACATGTGTAAATAAATAATAAATAAATAAAGTGCCATTTATATATCAACTCTCAAAAGCCTTTATGAGACTGAGTATAGGTTTTTTAGAGTCTCATTGTAGCTAAGGGTACTAAATCCTGAGTTGATTTAGGTGCTTAGTGAAGTACATACTGAATGTGGTGTTATAATTAATAATGAGCCTAAGAGTGGAAGAGCAAAGTGTTTTCATAACTTCTTTGGACCTAGAGGAGATACCTCAGAGGATAAGTTGGTCAAGGGTAGGATTTTCTAAGCACAAACAAGTTCTGGAAAGTGACTCAGTAAGGGATACAAATAAACTATATCAGGTTGCAAGGCAAAGACAAAAAGATAAAGACGATAGTCAGACACTCTTCATAAGGGATGCCAGCAACAACCTGCTTACCAGCCCAGAGGACATCAAAGGCAGATGGAAGGAGTATTTCCAGCAGCTTCTGAATGAAGAAAACCCTACAGAAGCTGTACTGCCCCAGAAATAGCCTACAATGACAGAAGAAGAGGAGCCCACCCTAGAAGAAGTAAGAACAGCACTAAGGAAAATTATGTCAGGGAAAGCAGCAGACTCAGATGAGGTCACATCAGATATGATAAAAATGTTGGATGAGATAGGGGAGAAATGGCTCCTGAGGGTACTAATAGCAGTGTGGAGAGAAAGGCGTATCCCAGATGACTGGAGAATAAGTATACTCATGCCAGTGCAGAAGAACAAAGGGGGGCGTCCACAACTGTGGGCAGTACAGAGGCATCAAACTCCTATCACATTGCATGAAAGTTCACGAAAGGGTGATTGATAAATGGATACACAGAGTAGTAGAATGTAAGATGGGAGATGAGCAGTTTGGATTCAGATCAGCATGCAGCACAACTGACCCAATGTTTGCATTGAGACAGATACTTGAGAAGAAGCTAGAGATGAGGAGAGAGTCCAACTGGGCATTCCTAGACTTGGAGAAAGCATATGACAAGGTCCCAAGAAAGCTGATATTAGCAGTACTGCAGTGGTTTGAAGTCCCAGAAACATTGGTAGAATTAGTGCAGGCTATGTACAAGGACCTAATGATTCAACTATGGACAGTGTTCAGCCTCACAGAGGGGTTCCCAGTAGGTGTCGGTGTACATCAAGGTTCAGGTCTGAGCCCACTGCTGTTCATACTGGTGATGGCCTAGATTAGCAAACAGGTTGGAGGGGATGGATCAACAAAGTTGCTGTATGCAGATGATATAGCAGTACAGGCAGACTCTGAGCTAGAGCTTCAGCAAAGGATAGGAGAATGGAATGTAAATCTGAAGGCACATGGGATGAAACTAAGCACAGATAAGATGGTAGTAATGGCAGTAAATTGGGGAAATCAGAAGAAGCTGAGAATAGAGGGGTCTATATTGAATTAGCGAATGCTTAGAAAAGCAAACGCTAATTCATCAACCGTTTTTAAGCGAAAGCTTAAAACCTCGAACACACGGAATAGCGATTTTTTCACAGGGAAAAAAATCGCTGGTCCACAAAAAAAACAAAAAACAAATTAAACTTAAAACATTATCTAATGTGGGAGGCTTTGCCCCCCCACACCACTCCTACTTAAATATACCAACTCCGAGATCGCACCACAGTGGAGGAAATGGCGAACTCCCGAAACTAGCCCAGTGATTTTTTTCCCTGTGAAAAAAATCGCTGTTCTGGGTGTTTGAGATTTTAAGCTTTCGCTTAAACATGGTCGATGAATTAGCGTTCGCTTTTCTAAGCATTCGCTAATTCAATATAGACCTGAATAGAGATAGAAGGGAAGACAGTGGAACAGGTAAACAGCTTCAAGTATCTGGGAGGAGTAGTTGAGGAGAAGGGTAGAGTGAATGAAGAGGTCAAAGCTAGAATCAGAGGGGCTGCAGCCAACTGGCATAACATATCAGGTGTAGGTTTGACATAAGAATGCCAAAGAAGCTGAAACGTAAGGTGTTCAAGACAGTGGTGTGACCAGTGCTACTGTATGGTACAGAAACCTGGGCAGTAAAGGCAGAACAGTTGAAGAAGGTAGAGGTGATGGGAATGAAGTGCCTGAGAAAGGTGATAGGAAGCACACTGTGGGGCAGATGAAGAAATAAGGACATAAGAGCAGAAGTCAAAGTAGCTCTAATTGCAGAAAAGATCAAAGACAACAGATTATGTTTGTTTGGGCATATGTGTAGAAAAGAAGAAGACGATCTGGTGAGGAAGATTTGTGATGAGACAGGAAGAAGGTAAGAGGAAGCGAGGATGTCCAGCAAAGAGGTGGATGGATTGTGTGAAAGAAGATCTGCGACAGTCATGCATGAGTGTTGAAGAAGGCAGGAGTGTGGCACTGAATCGAGAGAGTTTGTAACAGTTAACATGATACCCCAACCCTATGTAAAAAAATTGGAAAAAAAAGGGGCTGCTGATGATGACGATGATGAAATGAGAAGTGATGGATGAAGGAGAGCTTGTCATCAACATATATATCTACACCCTGATGACAGAGTCAGATTTACATAAAATGTTACCTATACATTTTTCAGTGGGATTGTTAGATTAAGCAAAGAAGTTACACTACATTTATTGGCATTGACTTCTTGTCCATTGTTTTGTGCTAGTGTTTAACCACTCTGTGATGGACATCACCAACTGGCCATACTGGCAATGATGACATACAGGAAGAGAGTGAACATAGAATCTGTAACTGTTGCTCACAGTGGCTGGCTTGTTTGGCAGCAGGCATGTATTACTCTCTTTGTGATAGGCTACTGCAAACCAAGAAGTGTGGTTTCCCAGGGATAGCTAAACCACAGTGCAGAGACCCAACACATAGGTCCTACCCATTCACATAGCCTGGCTATTTTCTGCAACTCAAGGCTCAACAAGGACAAAAGAAATGGCCTGCAATTCCCAGAACATCTTTGCCCATCCCTTCCAACAAAGACAGGCAAGCAGGGATAGCTTTGCCATACCTCTCTTCCTTTTTTGGCAGCTTATACATGTGTATGGGGTAATAATCAAAACTCAGTTCACCTGAGTCACAATCTGGGCTTTATTCTTGCATTCCATAGAGTTGGTTTTCCTTGAAGGAAAAATGAGGCTGAATTATTTTTCATACAAGTAATTTTTGTGTAAGTCAACCTACTATTGAGACTTCTTTCAGTAATTACACTTGTATGCTAATATCTGCACAGCTTTCCAATTCTTTTGCTTTTCCTTCTGTCATTGGAAAATGTGGCATCTTTAGTTATTTTTGCAGTTCTTCATGCACCTCTGGTAAATATGCTGTACTCATCATATCTACTGTATTTGCCTGGTCTATATTTTACTTTCAAATCATACTTCTGTAGATTAAGTAACATTCTCTGCAATCTCAGAGGTGCTTTGGACAAAGACTTGCTTCTTCTGTCTTGCAATAGGTTATGGTCACTTTTGATCTGAACTTTATTTCATAGACACATTTATGGAATTTGTCACATGTGCACACTGTCAGCAGCATTTCCTTTTCTTTCTGCGCATACTTGCCAGCCTTATACATAGGCAAACCAAGTGGCCAACTAGGGTGCCTTTCTGCCAGATTCATTTCTATGGCATGTATACACATATATTTATTTATTTATTTATTTATTTATTTATTTATTTATTTCACCACAGAGGGGAAGAAAAAAATGCTACTACTTTAACACTCACCTTCAATATGTTGTAATCTCTGAACATCTGCCTCAGTCCTACCCATGTTCCACTCAACAAATTAGGATTAAATATGTAGATCATAGCTAACAGTAAGCCTAACGCTTGGTAATTTTCAAATCTTAGACTGAATAACATGGTGATTTTGGGTAAGTCGATTTTTTTTCCTGGCAGGCAATCAGATATTATGGATAGTGTACAGCTTAACATACTTCTCCACTGCTCCTGCTTTGCCTCATATTTTCCTTTTTTGTCCTATCCCTCATATTATTTTTATTTTTTTTTTCTGGTAAAACACTGGGGATTAGTTAGTTAACAGTGGCAAACATTAGTGTTTCACAAACTTATTCTTCCAAAAGTGCATATTGATTCAAAACCTGTTGTATTATGAATTTTTAAATGAATAAATTAATATATCAAATTGTTCTTCATTGTGGGACTTTGTCCTCCCATTACTTTTGGGTTTGTCCTTGTTTCTTAAGCAAACAAGTTTTTTGTCTCTCCTTTCTGGTATTGTTGCTGAACCAGCCCCCGTGCACCATCCGAGCGGGGTCTAGAGGCTAACTTCTTGACCCCTGGATTTATTCTAGTATTGCTGGAGCTAGTCACTGATCCTCAGGAACTGGGGTTTGGTATGTCTGAGCATTCATCCAGAGATTTGCAGTATGACCTACCCATCCCCCACATTTATGGCAATAGGGTTTGGTCCACGCTGGGCAAGCAATGTATGCAAGTGGTGTATCATCCCTCTTCTGCATCAGCTCAGCCAGGCCAACTTCCTACTCACTGACCATTCATTCTCTAGTGATGTACATAGCCTCCACTGGGATTGTTGCCCAGAGGCACCCACATACCACCCTTTACTGGAATGAGCACTCCCATCACTCCTTGCCCCTATGTCAGTAGCCCAAGTTAATAATTTTACCTGAGTTGCCTGGGTCATAGGTATTGCTTTATCCTTCTACACCAGCAGAGTGGCTTGAGCAAAGAAGTTGACAGATTACTCAGCTGAGCAGTTCAGACTAACATTTATTTGTATGTAGTGAATTGGAGTCTGTCCCAGAGAAATTCATCAAAATGCCCCTGATTTTGATTCAGTTTTTGTCTCTTTCTCATAAAATGTATGATTTTGTGGCCAGTCATTAAGGATTGCAATCATTAAATAATGACAACCATTTGGGTTTGAGACTTCATTTCCTTCAGAAAAAGTATAACCTATTTTAGCAACTTTCTGAGTATATAAGAGCAATATGTAAAATCTATGCATAATTTTCACCCTTTGTTCTGGATTCTTGTGATAAGTTAGCTGCTTAAACACTATGTATCTCTTATTTTATTTACTTATTTTTTATCTATAAGTTTTGTACATCAGTGACACAAAACAAGTAGCTATAGTTACTGGTATACATGTGAAGGAAATAGACTAATTGCTATCTGCTCATTATTATGCATTTTCAAGACTATTATGATTTGTGTGGAGCAACATGACATATTTTAATATGTTAAACTATTTGTGTAGAAAAAAGTTGAAATATGTTGTATAGTCACCTTTTTTGTCAAGATCAGACATCTGAAATGTACACCCACTGCTAGAGCTATTTGGGGACAGGCTCTATCGGTGGATTATAATAATTGAGCCTCTTGTTGTTTGCTCAGCTTAAACAATCACTAATCTGTTTTTGTAGGATGTGCATATTTTAAATAAGATGAATACCTTATTTTGATTACTGTGTTTTTTCTGTAAAAAAAGGACATTACTGTGACAATTATCATTATTTATTTACCACCATCAGACATCTGAGGTGTACATTGCCAGTAGAATGCAGCCATACCTCTCAACCTCTTAACAAACAAAATGTGAACAAAGCCTGACATAATGGGGGACAAAGGCCTAGAAATAGGGACACTTTTTAAATATTGCTGTTATAAACTTAGAAAGTTGTTGTAATAATGGAATTTGTGTTGGAAGGCATTTTCTGAAGGATATGAAGTCTGAAATTTAAATACATGTCATTATTTAGTGATTTTAATCATTAGATCATCCCAGTGATTTGTCAAAAAAGCCCTCATAATTTTATTAGGAGCAGACCAAAAATATGAGTCAAAAATCTGGACATTCTGCAAAAATCTGTCTAGCTGAAAGGAATGAATGCAACTGATGGGTTCAGAGGCTATATAAGGGCATCAGTGAAGTGCTGCTTCTGTCTGGTCATTGTTAAACAGCAGTCACTATGCCATATTGCTATTGTCTACGTGTGTGTGTGTGTGTGTGTGTGTGTGTGTGTGTGTGTGTGTGTGTGTGTGTGTGTGTGTGTGTATGTGTGTGTGTGTGTGTGTGCATGTGTGTGTGTGTCTGTGTGTGTGTCTGTGTGTTTATGTGTGCACATGTGTCTGAGTATTTTGAGGTTTATAGTGCATTTGAGAGCAAAACATACATAAATTATTTCACTTTCAATCGCAAACATTATCATAAGATCATAGGATCATAAGAGGTTACTAGGCTAATGGCTCTGATGCCCTTATAAGCCTAGCCAAGTTTTCCTTCTTGTTTTGATGCTATTAGCAGACCTAATTCTGCTGCCCCTGTCCAAAAGGGAAGCAGGTGAAACCCCAGGGGTGAATTTGCAGTTTCCCATCCAATCATCCAGATTACACTTAAAAAGGGTTTATGATGGGCCCTGTTTCATTAAATTTGGCAGCTTATTCGAGAGAAGGGAAAGCCTTTGGGACATGAACCCGTCTTTGCAACAGGTCCTGTTTCACCTCTCATGTTGAGGTCATTAGTGCAGGTACAACAAGTACAATTTGACTTGCTATCAGCATAAGGCAAATGTTGGACACCTTGAATTTTCTTTGTAAGGTACCTCTGAGGTCTCTGCAATTGCTGGAGGTGCCTGGCAAGGTACATACCAAAGGAGGTATTATACTCTATTACTGGTCTGGTAAGAGAAGAGTACAGGGGAGTTACAACCTTTGTTTTCCTGGAGGACCACTGAGGAAACATGGTGGTCAAAGGAGAGGTTGCTGTCAACCTTTGTGCCCAGATCTCTGACCACAGACTGGGTACTTAAGGTGTTGTTGTTAATGTGGTACTTTGCAGGGATGGTACCCTTGCCAATGAGGATGATGATGATGATGCACTTTTTTGCATTTAACTTGAGCCTGTGACTCTGGTACCAATCGTTGGTTTGAGTAAATCCCTCCTGAAGGGTGTCAGTGAAACTAGGGGTTTCAATGACTGCATCCAGCTTGCAGTCATCTGCAACCTTTGTCAGCTACATGCTCTTTGTTTTGGCCTGTACTTCTGAAAAGTAAATTTCAAACAATATGGGCCCCAACACTAAGCCCTGTGGTACTCCACTGGTTACTGATCTGAAGGTTGTTGAAGAGTCCCCTATTTTAACTGTGTGTTCTATTGGTGCGACAGTTCACAACTCACCTGATGATATACTGGTTTACATTAGGGTGGGTAAGTTTATCAATGATACCTGAATGGGGAATGGTGTTGAAGGCTTTTGCTAAGTCCACACAAGCCATATGCACAGTTTTGCCATCATCGAGAGCTCTGGTGACTGTCTCGAAGAAGTCCACCAAGTTCAGTAGACACAATCTCCATTTGAAAAAGCCAAACTGGGATTGGTCAAGTGTTTGTAGGTCTCCTCTATCCTTGCTGATAAGGTCCATGATGATTTTCTCCATGGTCCTGCATATGAGGTTGGTCAAGCTTATGGGTCTGTAGTTTCTGGGGTCAGCAGAAGAAACCCCCCTTGTGGAAGGGAATGATAATGGCAGTTTTGCAGTCTGCAGGGACATACCCAGTGCATAAACCATGGTTGAAGATGATACCCAGAGTCACAGCTAACTCTTGTTTTAAGCAATTTAAGACACAGCCAGGGATGTTGTCTGGTCCCATAGAGACCGTGTTTTTAGACTTGGAAAGGGCATTAAAGACCTGTTCCTTAGAGATTTTATTCAGAGAACATGTAAGAGGGATGTCTTGTGAAGACATGGGTGAGAAGTTTCCACTGAAGTGTACTATGTGAGGTCTGCTTGTGTATGGGAGGCCTCTGTGCTTTGGGTAGGTTATTCAGAGAGGACCTCTGCATATGTGGGCTATCTGTTGGTTGATGGTTGGTGAGGGTGTTGAGATGTGAGTGCTGACATCCTGCTTCATGTCAGATATACTGACTGGTGAGTGAGGGAGCTTGGATTCTATGTTTTTTATGTAGATGCAACTCTTGTATGTTGAAGTAGAGTGTCTTAAAATAAGTGGGTTGTCACTGTATATGTTGCAATTGCTACATTGTCTTAGGATGCCTAATTTGACCACATTGGCAGATTAAATGGTGGGGTACTGTCCTTCCATACTGCTAGGTGAAAGGTGGGGTCAGTAACAGGGATTGTCCAGAAATAACTAGTTGGTGATGCTGTAAGAGAGTAGACTATTAGTGCTGGTGAGAAGAACTAGTGATGATACCCCAGAGGCTGTGCTGTTCAGTAGAATAAATTAAGAAGAACAACCATAAAAATTTCCACTTGAGTACAGACCACAACTAAGGGAAAATTTAGTGTACGACAGTGCACCTCACCCAAACCCACATAAATATGGGGCTTTTAAAATAAATGAAAAAAACTTACTGGTGGGCAAAAAGCTAATCAAAAGCTCAGAACAGAACCCTAGACCAACAAGCTTCAACCAATGGGTCTCTAGCTGCACACTCCTTTCACAAGGCTTAAAGGTTTTCTGGGGATTAGTGCTCAATTAAATACAAGCCGAACTAGACCACAGCAAAATATGTGGCTAGTCTATGCTAACACACTAAAGTGTCCACAACACAAAGCAAATGCAGACAACTGAGAACAGGCAAAAATACAATAAAAATGTAGAAATAATCAGCAAAACAGTGATAAACAGCAAATGCGGAAATTCAAGCAATAACAGTCTTTTCTTTGGTTGTAAGCCTCAGATGGCTCAGATGCAGATATCAGAGTACTGGCTGGTCTCCTAACTCAGAAGAGGTTGGTTTAAATAAGCACAGACACACAAATGTGGGGCTTTTAAATAAATGAAAAAACCTTACTGGTAGGCAAAATAGCCAGTCAAAAGCTCAGAACAGTGCCCTAGACCAAAAAGCTTTAATAGATGGGTATCTAGCCATACACTCCTGCCACAAGGGTGCAGTGGGCCCTCTCCAGAAAAAGTTTGCTGGGGATTAGTGCTCAATTCAATGCAAGCAGAACTCGACACAGCAAAATCTGTGGCTAGTCTATGTTAACACAGAAAAGTGCCCAGAACACAAAGCAAATGCAGACAGGTGAGAACAGGGAAAGAATTCAGTACAGTGTAGAAATAATCAGCAAAATAGTAATAAACAGTTAACAAGTGCAAAAAATTCAAGCAATAAAAGTCTTATCTTTGGTTGTAAGCCTCGGATGGCTAAGAGTACTGGCTGGTCGCCTAACTCAGAGGAGCTTGTTTTACACAAGCACAAACACGGGTAAATGCGAGGCTTTTAAAATAAATGAAAAAACTTTACTGGGGGGCAAACACCCATTCAAAAGCTTAGAGCAGAGCCCTAGACCAATGAGTTTCAACGGGTGGATCTCTAGCCACACAGTCCTGCCACAAGTGTGCAGAGGGCCCTCGCTAGAAAAAGTTTGCTGGGGATTAGTGCTCAGTTCAATACAAGCAGAAGTAGACATGGCAAAATCTGTGTCTAGTCTATGCTAGCACAGAAAAAGTGTCTAAAACACAAGGCACGTGATAACTGACTATTACTGGTAGTCTTATAGCAGCAGACTATGTCTGAAAGTAGCTGTTCATTTCTGCAGTGGAGCAGTGAGTAGCATTTCCATCGGACCGTGCTTGGCTCTAGTTGAGTTCTTGGATTTAGCTTCTTTTGCCTGATATCTGCATGCCCTACCCATCTCTGTGCAGGTTTAACAGTATGGTTTCGTTTCCTCCAACAATGTAACTGGCATGTAGGCAGGTCTGCGGCATGTGTGTGTTTCTCTATCTTGTGATAGTCTTATCTTGCCAGACGTAATGTCAGTATTTGTGTGTATGTTTGTGCACATGTGCAAGTGTGTGTGTGTGTGTGTGTGTGTGTGTGTGTGTGTGTGTGTGTGTGTGTGTGTGTGTGTGTGTGTGTGTGTGTGTGTGTGTATGTGTGTGTGTGTGTGTGTGTGTGTGTGTGTGTGTGTGTATGTGTGTGTGTGTGTGTGTGTGTGTGTGTGTGTGTGTGTGTGTGTGTGTGTGTGTGTGTGTGTGTATGTGTCTGTCTGTCTGCATGTCTTTGTGTAAAAGTAATATTACTGATTTTTATCTGTGCACCTTGTGGTCTTACACAGTGTTGCCAGCCAGATACATAAGTCTTCTGGGTAGTAAAAAGAAAAAAAAATAACAAACAACCTTTTAAAAATAACATATAAAATGCATCATAAGATTATCCAGACCATCAGTGACCTGTGTTGTGAACATCCACTTAGTCTAAAATGAGTCCTACTCAGAGGTTTGAATATAAGGTCACTGTGGATTGTGTGGGGTGCTGAGGTTGATTGGTGTATCTGACTTTAAAGAAAACACCCATAGTCGACCACATATAGTTGAAAACACTATCTGCAGTTGACTACACAGCTGTTGACCTTACCCACAGTTATTATAGATCTACAGAATGTTCTCTATCTATCTATCTATATATATATATATATATATATATATATATATATATATATATATATATATATATATATATATATATATAGAGAGAGAGAGAGAGAGAGATTTAAATATTCCTCACAAACATACCTCAGAAATGTATACAGATGGTTACTATAGCTTATGTGTCAAACATACCTCAGAAGTGTATACAGATGGTTAGTATAGCTTATGTGTGTTGCTGAGTGCAATAATTATTTATTTACCTTTCCTCACAAACCTCAGATGTATGTACAACAGTTCTCTATAGGTTGTCTAGGGGCAGTAAGTCTGAATATATTGCTGTAATCATTGTTTTTCTTTCATTTTCCTCACAATAAAACATTATACATGCATACAAAGGGCTATTTGGGGAGGGGGCAGTAGTTAAGAGATATGCTTTTTATGTTTGTCTGGCAATAGCAAGTTGAAATATAATGCTATTTTCAGTCTGTTTTCTTTTTAATTTCATCTTCAGTCTGACATTATAGGGGTGCACAGAAGGTAGCTTTCTTTTGGCGGTATGGATGAGGAGAAATGCTGTGTTTATTAATGTATGACAGCAGCCACTTGAAATATATGGCTATGGACATTAGCGTGCCTTCACTTTCATCCCATTATAACACCAGAGGAATACAAGGAAGTGACTATCTTTGTTTTGGGTGGAGTGGGAAGGCAGGCCACCACTCATCCCAGCATCCCCACAAGCATTTTTCTTATCAGTGCATGGCAATCTTTTACTTTGTCTGCTTCGAACATTAAAACTTATATACAATGTATTTATTCCTTGAAAGAAAAAAAAAGATAGAATTTTTTTCTGTACTCATGATTTCTGTTTGGGCCACCACTGGATCAAAAAATTGGGGGGAAAGGTTTAAAATCACTTCAGGGCATCTACGACACCATGGCTTCCGAAGACTTAGTGGGCCCAACCCATTCGCTTCATTTATTTCCTTCAGAGTTATTACACTACAAGTCAATAAAAAAGCAAAATCAAAGAGTAAGACAGAATTTATTTTGTTCAAGCCATCAGTGAATTAAAAGGTTGTTAAAAAAACTGTAAAATGCACCTCAGAACATCTAGAAAGCCATGGTTTCTTGGGGCATTGCAACTCACAGATCCCTGGCTTAACTCAATTATTTCCTTCACAGTTATTACAGTGCAGTCCTGGCCAGGTAGGTTATATTGAAAGGATGCAGGAAAAAGCTGATAAGTGACAGAACATCTGAGAGAAAGGATGAAAAAAGTAATGTGGCAGGAGTGCAGACCAGGATGGGATAGTAGCACAGAGATAATGTGCATGGGTGTAGTGATGGGCAGTGGATGATTTGAAAGGGGATCTTACAGTTATTTATCATTTAATTTCTCAGAATCCTCAAATGTCTAAACTGTAGACATTCTATATATATATATATATATATATATATATATATATATATATGTATATATATATATATATATTTTACTTGAGATTAACCCTTTCAGCATGTAGCTTTTCTGTGTAACTGTAATTGCCATTGATCCGCAAACAACTGTGCTGTTCTGTTTTATACCATATTGACATGACTGGCATCTGCTTGTGACATAATTGGCTTATTGTCATCATTGTTATTTACCATCAGTACAAATGTAATTAATACCTTATTTCAAAATACCCATCTTCTTCAGGATATGTCCTGTTCTAACAGTGTTATTAGAGGCATAGTTATATTATTCATAGGTTCATAGGTTGGCAGGTACTAGGCTATCTGCCTGAAGGCATTTATAAGCCTAGCCGGAATGTGTTGGCTTTCGCCGCCTCCTTAGATTAGTTCCCTGTGCCTCTGTCCAGCAGAGTCATGGAAGTGATCCCCGGGGTAAACTTTCTGTTTCCCATCCACTCTTCAAGGTTTCTCTTGAAGAGGGTTAGCGAGGAGCTCTGCCTAATGTAGATTGGAATCTTGTTCCAGAACATGGGAAGCCTCTGGGACAGGAATCTATCCCTCCAGCATGTCCTATTTATTGTTGTGGTGAGGTTTAGATCCCTGGAGCATGTGGCTCGAGGGGATATGGTTTTCTTTAGGTGGAGCATTTCCATCAATTCTAGGTTGGAGATGGCCTTGTATGTTAGGCAGAGATCACCTCTGAGTAGGTGGTATGCAACCGAGTAAAGCTGGAGTTTCTTCAGTCAAGCTGCATAAGGCATCTGCTTGAGGCCAGTGATCCTCTTGGTGAGGTACTTCTGTGGTCTTTCTAGTTGTTGCAGGTGTCTTGTAAGGTACATCCGAAATGAGGCATTGTACTCTATGATGGGTCTGATGAGTGATGCGTAGAGGGGCCCAATGACCTCTTTCGATCTGGATGCAAACCCTTTTGTGATTAGGTGGGCCACATAGAAGGATTTTCTAACCACTTTGTCAATGCGATTATCAAAGGAGAGGTTACTATCTACTTAGGTCCCCAGATCCCTTATTACATCTTCCATATTTAGGGGGCTACCACCTATGTGGTAGTTTGTGGGTACTTTGTTTTTTTCCAAAGGGGATGACTATGCACTTTTTGGCATTTAGCTTGAGGCCATGGTTTTGACATCAGGTATCTGTCTCAGTGAGACCCTTTTGGAGGATGTCTGTGTCAGCCAGAGAGGCAATTATAGCCCCTAGTCTGCAGTCGTCTGCAAACTTGGTCAGCCATAGTCCTCCTGTGCTTGCCTGTACCTCTGAGAAGTATATGCTAAACAGGAGGGGTCCTAGTACTGAGCCCTGGGGAACCCCACTTGTAACCGGTTTAGAGTCAGACCTAGCTCCCGCAACTCTTACCATGTGGGTTCTGTCCATGAGCCACCCATCGCATGACGTAGGGGGTTATGTTCAGGCTGGTGAGCTTGTCTATAATACCTGAGTGGAGAATGGTGTCAAAGGCCTTTGCGAGGTCTAGGTAGGCTGTGTGGACCACCTTTCCCTCATCTATAGCCTTGGTAACTGTCTCAAAGAAGTCCACCAGATTTAGGAGGCATGATCTGCCCTTAACAAAGCCAAACTGGGTAGGGTCCAGTGTTTGCAGGTTTCCAATGTCTCTGTTAATAAGATCCATGATGATGCGCTCCATAGCTTTGCAGACCGAGCTAGTCAGGCTTATAGGGTGATAGTTCCCAGGGTCCCTTGTGACTCCACCTTTGTGGAGCGAAATAACCTTTGCTGTGCGCCACTCTGTGGGCATGTAGCCTGTGGAGAGGCTGAGTTTAAACAGTGTGTTTAGGTGAGGGGTTAGTTCATTTTTGAGCTCATTTAGGATGCAGCCTGGGACACCGTCCTGTCCCATTGATGCTGTGTTTTTGACTTTGGAGAGGGCTGTTTTAACCTGAGTGTTTGTAATTTTAGGGGCACTACATTCTGGTATAGTTATGGGCCCTTTTGGGGGTGAGAGGGGGATGAAGTTTGCACTGAACCTGTCTGCTAGGATTTTGGCTATATCGGTCAGTTTGGTGTATTTTGTGTCATTCTGCACTAACTCCGAGCAGATCTGAGAACTGCCGCTTAGATTCTTGACATAGTTAAATAATGCCCTGTGGTTATCTTTGGAGTCCATGGCAATTTCTGAGGGATTGTAGTTTTTTATGAGGGAACGTAGTTTCTTGCTGATACTGATCAGGGATGTATTCCCTTCTTGGGATTTTACTCTTTTCTGTACTAGTTTCCTCCTTCTATTGTATAGCTTGTTTATGGCAGGGGTCCACCAGACTGGTTTCCTTTTCTTGGAGGAGTGAGTCTTGGTTTTGTTTGGGATAGCATGATCCATGCATTCTTGTAGGTGCCCATAGAGTGCATTAGTAAAGGATTTTGCAGCTTGGACAGTGTTATCCTTTAGCATGGGGGCTTTGAAACTTCCCACCTCGGTCTTAAGTAAAGTGAAGTTTGCTTTTGAAAAGATTTTCACGGTGGTTTCTTTGACCGGGAGTGGTGGTGGAATGTGGTATAATCTTAGAAGACATAGCTATGACTTTATAGTACCTGAAATATTTCTGACCTATCGTGTACATATGAACACTTTACCTCCACACTGTTTTTTTCTTCAATTCAATACCTTTAAAAGACCAGTAACCCAAAATACTAGAACTGACTTTAGTATTGTTATTTAAAAGAGAATCTTATGGTTATGTATTCATTTATTACATTTCTCAGAATATTCTAAACTGTAGACATTTTACAAGTAAAGGTAACAGTGAAGCTCACATATGATCTAATAAAATGGCAGAACTGCAACAGTTCCCTAGGAAGAATACAGAAAAAAATAAATTACTTTAAAAAGTAAAAGCAGATGTGATCCAGCTCAGATTCAGACAGACTCCCCTGTACAAATTGCATTTCTATGATCTTAAAAAGAAGCCCTTTAATTTTTCATAACTAAATCAGGTAAGGTGGCTGATTCTAAAGGACTACAAAAAGCTAGGCAGAAAATAGCCTACCAAATGTCTCATGTTGGATTGTCTTTATAGCCATTAGTACTGCAGTAGTCCACATTTGCAGTGCATATAATGTGAAGCTACTATGTGTGTAGGTATGATAATGGCAATTTATATAATACTAGTGCATGTTGTATGATATCAGTGCATATAATGTGAAACTCCTGCATGCAAGATGAAAACAGCACATGCAGGTTGATAGCAATCGTTTTCTGATAACAGGTACTTTTACCTGTAGGATGACACCAGCCCATGTGGAATGAGGACAGTGCATGTAGTATGGTACCAGTTCATGTAGGATAATAACAGTGTGTGCAGCATGTCATCTGTAGTAGGACAGAAATAGATGCAAGATGATGTTATTGCATCAACCACTGTTACTAAGCTGTATTCTTAACATGGAAATAAAAATAACTTGATGATGGCTGAGACATAAGCCCTCATTGTCAAGTTCTCTTCAAGTAATATCTGCAACTGAATAAGATGAGAACACATTCCACTCATTCGTCTTAGTAAATTATATGTGGGAAAGGACTGGAAGAAAAGTTTCATGGATGATGCCATAAAACTAGCATTCCTTTATCTGGTTGAAAATTTAATTGGGTATGAAGTATCCTCTGAAGGAGTATATTCAGGAATACTTCAAGAGCAGTAGAACATGATACTGACTCTCCTGAGTAAAGGCAAAGTAAAACTGAGCATCACCAACGAAAGATTGATAACAGATACTGATCCATCCACTTAAAGTAGACCAAACAGTAAAAGACAAGTCATGTGAAATAAAGTGTCAGTCAGTTAACAATATCTCATCAGGTTTTCCATGAAAGTCTTAATATCCTTAGTGTCAGATGCTTCTGTAGACCAAGGCAAACCAAGATGGATCACGAGGTCAAATGCGGGGAGTCTGTGGAATGTATCTAGGGTAAAAGACAGATTCATGTTGAATAAAGAAGACTTAAAATTTTAAATGTGTGAGTGTCTTTGTACACACTGCTTTCTTAATAATGCTGTCTATTAAAAGAAGATTAGAACTTGAATGATAATTTTCCAGGATGCTAAGATGAGGTTGTATTTTGTTTAATTTTACTGGATTTATTTAGTTTACTGTATTTTGAGGATATAGATTATCAATGCCTTTTTTAAATACATGTCTAAAGCCCCCAGTCCTCCGTAGGAATGTATTCTGTTTGGAAAATAACTATACCCAATAATTCCAGAAAGGTTTTACTAATCATTTGAGAATAGTGTCTAGTCCACAATATGCTATACTCATGGCTTTATCACAGTCAGCATAACAAATTCAAGCTAATAAATAGTTGGCTGCTTAGATAAGACACATCCCAGTGCCTCTTGGCTGTATTCAAGGGACAAGGGCTGCCTTATCCTACATGCTTTTTTTTTCTGCAAAAAGGTTTGCAACTTCTTCATTTTGAAAACTGGAGAAAAAAAAACATGGTGCTCTACAAAAATTGGGACAGCATAGCATATCCAACACTTACAAAACTGCCATCTGGCTTGATGCAGCATAACTTTTATTGTAAAAGACACCTTCCTCAGTGAGATTTATGTTTGCTACTGACTTGTGTACATTCAAAGAAAATGTATCCTTCATAAAGCATGTCTTCTGTCATTTTTCTTTTAACCAACATCCTAGTCTCCTCATTGTGTGGAACCCATGGTCAAATCACAGATCGCACCACATGGTAGTCATTTAATGTATGCAAACTGTGGATCTCAGAGCAACAGAATGCAGATCACCAGCCACTGCTGTATTAGGTGTGGTAGCTATTGATTGTATATCATCATTATTAATGCCCTCAAAATGTGAGTTCAAAATTGGACACAAGATATCACAACTGATGTCTGACAAGAGTCTACACTGCACTAGTTCAATGTCAGGCCACAGTACTGGGGAGAAGACCTGACACTGAAGTACACCTGTAGATGGCTGGACAAAGAGGCTCATTCCACTACCAAAACACAAGTCTCCAACAGTTTTGACTAACTGGCTTTGCACAACTTCTTGAATATGTCAACAATATGCTTGCATCTCTCATTTTGTGAATGTGTGTCTTTCAACTCCAGTGCTTAAAAAGATTCTTTTTTTTTCTTTTTTCTTTACAAGGGTGGGAGGTTGGCATAATGGTTAAGGTGTTTACCTTGCAAACATAAGGTGCAGGGTTTGATTCTCACATGGGGTAATTGGCTAGGCTGAAAATGGCCCACAAGGGCAGTTAGCCTAGTACTAATCTATGAACCTATGAACAAGAAGCATAAATTATCACTTATGACATGGGCAATCATACATTTATATAAATGAAAACAAGATATATTGACATAATCCTAGCAGCAAGTATTTTACATCACAGACCGTATGGAAATAATTTTAGTTGCAGACAATATACATTGCTTATAATCTACCCAATCATTGTCAGTCAAACATTGCATAGTGCATTCAAATTCTGCATTCTTTTAAACCACATTTCTCCCATGTAAGTATTGTTCCCACAATTCCCATTTTTCCTATTTAATTTGCTCCTACCTCTTTCTAAAAATCCCAATTCCAGTTGTTTTATCTCTGTTACTATATTCACTATTTCTAGTCCAGTTGGTTTAGACTTTGATTTAAAATTTCTAGTAACTGCTTTTTTGGCAACCACCATAAACTGACTCAGCAAAGCCTTACTATAGCTAGGTAATTACCATTTTGTATCATAGCTCACAAAAAATCACTTCCTTAGTTGCACTAATTTCCTCACCTACTATCTCTGACAGAGTAGTCTGCAGGGAATCTTTAAGGTCTGCCAATTCATTGCACTCCCAGAAAATATGTTCTCAATTATCTCTTTCTTCCCCATCACATCTCCAACATTTGCTGTCTACCTGAGGAAAAATTCTTTGGAGTTTACTTGGAGTACAACAATATCTATGTAAGCATTTCCAACAAAATTCCTAAATAGGTTCATAGGTTCATAGGTTTATACTAGGCTATCTGCCCTAAGGCATTTATAAGCCTAGCCCAAATTTTTGTGGCTTACGCCACCCCTTATATGAAAAAATACTGTGCCCATTAGTTTGTTGTGCCTCTGTCCAGCAGTGACACAGATATGATTCCCGGGGTAAACCTACAATCTCCCATCCACAGGTCTAGATTTCTCTTGAACAGAGTCAGCGAGGTGCTCTGCCTCACATGGACCGGGATTTTATTCCACAGCATAGGGAGTCTCTGAGTGATAAATCTATCCCTCCAGCACGTCCTATTTATATCCGTGCTAAGGTTTAAGTCGCTTGCTCTAGTGGTTTTGGTGGATTTGGATTTTTTGAGGTGGAGCATGTCCATTAATTCCGGGTTGGACGTGGCCTTGTATGTCAGGCACATGTCACCTCTGAGCAGACGGTATGCGACTGAATAGAGCTGGAGTTTCTTCAATCTGGCAGCATATGACAGATTTTGGAGTCCCTTTATCCTTTTGGTGAGGAACTTTGGGGTCTCTCTAATTGCTGCAGATGTCGGGTGAGATACATCCCGAATGGGGCATTGTACTCGATCATTGGTCTGATAAGTGAAGAGTACAGGGGAACAATGACCTCACTAGATCTGGATGTGAATCCTTCATGATCAGGTGGGCAATGTAGAAGGTCTTTCTAACCACTTTAGCAATGTGAGTGTCAAAAGAAAGGCCACTGTCAACCTGGGTCCCCAGGTCCCTGATAACCTCTTCTGTGCTTAGTGGATTGCCACCTATATGGTAGCTTGGGGTTACCTTGTTTTTCCCGAAGGGTATGACTATACATTTTTGGCATTTAACTTCAGGCCATGGCTCTGGCACCAGCTATCTGTTTCCGTGAGTCCCTTCTGAAGGATATCCGTGTCCGATGCACTTTCCACTATGGCGCCCAGTTTGCAGTCGCCTGCAAACTTTGTCAGCCAAAGTCCTCCCATGTTGGCCTGTACTTCTGAGAAGTAGATGCCAAACAATAGGGGGCCAAGGACCGAGCCCTGTGGGACACCACTTGTGACTGGCTTGGAGTCTGACACAGCGCCAGCAACTCTAACCCTGTGGGTTCTGTCCTTAAGCCAGTTTGCAACCCATCTTGTGACATATGGGTTTACATTTAAGCTGGTAAGTTTTTCTACAATACCCGAGTGGGGTATTGTGTCGAAAGCCTTTGCAAGGTCAAGGTAGGCTGTATTGACTGCCTTTCCCTCATCAATGGCCTTGGTGACTGTTTCGAAGAAGTCGACCAAGTTCAAAAGGCATGATCTTCCCTTGACAAAGCCAAACTGGGTCGGGTCCAATGTCTGCAAGTCCCCTATATCTTTGTTTATGAGCTCCATTATGATCCTCTCCATAGCTTTGCAGACTAGACTTGTTAAGCTTATGGGGCGGTAATTACCAGGGTCCGTAGAGGCGCCACCTTTGTGGAGTGGGGCCACAGTTGCCGTACGCCACTCCTTGGGCACGTATCCTGTGGTAAGGCTGAGATTAAACAGCTGCCTTATGTGCGGGTTTAATTCCTCATTTAGCTCGTGTAGCACACAGCCGGGGACACCATCCGGTCCCATTGATGCTGTGTTTTTAGCTTTAGAGAGAGCAGCTTTCACCTGCGCATTTGAGATGTCCGGGAGGCTACACTCGGCTGGGATAGTTATCTCTCCTTTAGGATCTAGATTGTTTGGGAGACAATATATCCCCCATTATTTCTTTCTGAATTGCTTATCCAGTATCTCTTCCCAATCCTTCCTAACCTCCTCAGATATATTCTTATTGTTATCATGCAATATTTTATATGCTCTATTAATTATTTTTTTAACAGCAGCTTCTATTATACATTCTACTAAAAACTTTACCAGAGCAGGTCTTTCTTTTAGGATCCACCATGTTGCACCTTGTATCTGTTTCTAGTTTAAAAAAATCAAGATTTTATTTATTATCTATAAGCTTTTCTAGCCAACAGTCTTACTTGCACTCTTATCACAGTGTTTCTGATGCAAACGTAGACTTCACTGCTTCAATTATTTTCACTTTAACATCCATCGGACATATTTGATGGTGCAATTAATTTTCATACTTCTAATCAACAACATGCTAATCCTGTCAAACAGACTGTTCTTTTCTTTTACCCATTATAACAAATTGGTTCTTTCTAAGACAGATTGTAAAAAAATTGATTAAAAAGAAAACAATGCTTCCTCTCATGTCTATTGCTATAGCTGCCTGTTGAGGCCTACGTTTCAAATATCACCTATTTTCTGGTTACCTCAGGGTCTTTTTTGTTTCCATCACATCCATGCAATGTATACTATTTTATTTTTCATTTCTACTTTTATTATTTGACTTATACTTAGAGCCAGGTTCAAGGAAAACCATGTGTGTGGCAGCAAAAGAGCTAACTAGTACAGCTGAAGTAAAATAAGGTGGACCAATGCTAGTTAACTTCACAGTGGAGGTGCTGCAGAGTAAAGAGGGTTGAATGAGGAGGCAATTTAATGACAAAAACACAAGTAACATAATGACTGAGATAGTGCCATGACAGTCACATGGCACCAAAAGTCTAGGAGTGAACATGAGATTATGCTGGCATGTGCACATGCATAGCAATGTCCCTCTACAAGAACAAGTGATAGCCTACATTATGGCAATACAGCAAACTCCCTGCTATTTTTATATTATAAGTCAGAGGAAAAATGTTGTATATGTCAGGTAAAAGACAGTAAAAACAAGAGAGGAACCCATAGAAGAGCAAAGGAAAGGGAAGATTCGTATAGTAGTGCAAAAGGAAACGTATACATTTTTTGTGAGACAACTACCCGTTTTTTATATTATTAAGAAGCATAGGGGGAGAAGATAGTATGGGGAAGGTAAAAGTAGGAAAAAGGGCATAGGATAGCAGCTCAGGTTGACAAGCAAATACTGAAGACAAAAAAAAAAAAAAAAACAGGGGAGGTGCTGACACAAATGGAGGAGTACACAAAGGAAAGACACAAGGAAACAAAGAAAGTACAAATGGTGATGAGGAGGATTAAACAATTAGCTGGGAGGCAATTTGATAAACAAGGAATAGGAACATAGTAATGAGGGATAGGGTAGGAATGCCATCCTGCCTAATCTGAGGTCAGTCATCTTGTCGTTGCTTCTCCTAGCCCTAGTCGGCCTGCTGGATAGGGCCAGGCAGCTGTGCAACTCTGCCAGTTGCATAAAGACACACAGCAGGTTGCCACCTCCTGCTGGGTGACATACTAGTATCCCAGTTATGCCTCTTGAAAGGAAGCTTACATTCTCTACTGGAGTCAAACCACCAGAACACACCAGGAAGCACTCCAGACCACCATCTGCTGCATGACATACATCACCCTGTAGACATATTGGTGTGGCGACAGCTGGTGAACTAGTATGTAATGGCAAGGCATGCACACATTGTGGTAAGTAATACCATACCACATCCAGTGCTGTAGATGACACTGCATAACATAAAAGCAAAAGTAGGTATCAGTAATGTATGGAAGGCATGGCCTAACACAGTGCCCTGCATAGCACTATGGAGACCATGCCATATACTCATTACCACATATGTTTATTACTTATACACATGGGATACTGAAACCTGGAAGGAATAACATCACAGGACAAAAGACAGCCAGCAGGAAGCATAGCACAACAGACTGCCAGATGCAAGCCCATGGTATGTCAGAGGAAGTAAAATGGCCAGTGTATGAATGAGGCATGGCAGACTGAGTAGGCCACTATGTATTAAAGTCAGGGCTACAAGCACAGAAATGGCACTAAAAATCTTTCCATTTAGTGCAATCCAAAGTAGAGAATGACACCCAGGAAAAAGGTGGAATAGCCACTGTCAGCACAGTCTACATCATCATGCCAATGAATCTACATCTTCAGAACTGGGAAATGCTTGATAAAAGGATAGGCAGTAGAACAATTTAACCTGCACTGACAAGGTATAGGGCACTTAAAGCAAAGCCATAAGCAATGATTAATGAAATTAGCAGCTGCGCAAACACAGACAATGAAGAAAATGTCTAAGAAATATGCGGGTATAATATTAATTAATATACATACCTAGGGACCTGGAAATTCTTGCTTGCTGCCTCTGGCAAATAAGCTGATTATCCTCTATTTCACTAGTCACTAGAAAACAGAAATCAAAAAGAAACATCTCCATGAAACCCAAGGAAGGTATATAGCAGAGCCTGGCTACCTTGCTCTGTACAACCAACCATTCACCACCACTACGTGTTAACTTTCTTTCTCTAGCCTTCCATTCCCATTGACTAAGAAGGACATAGTGGTGTTTCTTTTGGTTGCTCTATCACTATCAGCACTGCTAACCAGAATGGTGACACCTGTGGCTTCGCTGACCACCATGGTTAGGCTGTCCCAGACATCCACGTTCTACTGCAGGCCATCAAAGAGTCCCCTTCCAGCTGTTCAACCTGTTTGTCTTAATGCACGGAGTTTTTCACCTGTTTCTTGTATCATGCTATACCCTTTCCAGGCACAGTCCCTGCAGAAGCCATGACCATTTCACAGACTGCTATCCAGAGGAAAATCGCAGCAAATTTGTGTTGAAGCAAATTGTGAATGTCACATGACATGTGTTGATGGACATCAGGGCAATGTCATAAATCTCAGTGCTACTACATAGGTGCATATCACCAATCATGGTGACTACAATAGAAAAGATGCCCTAGACTAAAGATATCAGCCCTATGCAAACCACTTAGTAGGCCCATAATAATGACGCAGTGGTACAGGGGTCATGATGTGAATTACAAAGTCCACAGAGCCATGCAAGTAATGTACTTGCCCACACAAACACAGACCATGCAGTCTGCAGTGTATGTACTCATGCAGACATGAGCCTATTTGTCCCATATAAGATTGGAACACATTGTGTTAAATGTGCAACACTATGAGCCCTAAAACGCCACAAAAAACAGCTATCACTATTGTAGTGTTCAATGCACTATTACATTTTTGAGAAATAAAAGGAACAAAATTAAGATAGTTTCAGCTGTACACAGAAGAAAACACTGGTCTGAATCTGCTATGATAAGGGTATGTAGATGGAGCTTGGTCCACAGCTTCCTGTGGATAGGAGTTGAGGAGTACAGTACAGGGAGGGCCGTACTTATGTCTGATAGAGTATTAAGTCCCAGGTGCAAGCTGTGGAGCTGTGTGAGGTGCACTGTTACCCTTGGTAAGTAGCTCATAGAGGTTTGCACTGCAACCCACAAAGTTTGTGTCCATGGGTCACATACAGAGCATAGTGGGCAAGGTATGGTGGGGATAGCCCACTGGACAACTGATACTAAGTGGGAGTGTATATGTAGAGCACACTATGATTTTTCTTTCTTGGGCACAGGTAAGTGTAGGCTCCTGCCAAAGTACATATCACAACACAGTCTATCCTTTTGCTGCCCTACTTTACAGATATAGGGAACCATTCTGTGACATTGGAGTATCATAGGCATGGCACCTTATGGTGATATGGGCACCTTATGGATGTATATCCAACACAGATGGTGCATAGTGCTGTGCATATTGTATGACCACATTTACAGGTAGATGCATAATACTTAAGGACAGAAAGCACCTCCCAGGGAAGTTCTCCCAGGCAGAAACTGATGTGCTTCTGCATGCCCAATGTGACCATGCACAGGGGATGAAGATAAGTCACCCAGACCTCATGTGCATGTGCTATGAGATAGTGGTAGATGACAGGAAAGCTGGTGACCACAATAGAGCAACTCATTACATCCATTGTTGTCATGATACTATATGCCTGCAGGAATATCCATACCATTACAAGGAAGAGGATGGCTGTGGGTGGAGGTCCACTATCATAGATCACCCAGATCACCACTGAGTAGTTCCTGTTGTCCCTGTCTGGGGATACTGAAAGGATCTGATACCTGGCAGGGACCTGGATGCAAGGGCTTTACTGGATGTACCATCTCCTGTTTCTTTTGGGACTACACCAGGTAAGTATGTCCTTATGTCAGTAACACATTTTAGTGGCATACCTGTGTTGTGAGCTCAAGGGATGCTATGTGCCACCATACCTCCTCCACCACAGGTACATCTGAGATGAAGGTGCAAAGGTAAAATACTCAAGGTACATTTGTCTACATTATCTCCATAGCTGTTATCTGTACCTTTGATGCATCAAAGGAAATAGGACTGTCACATGTTTGTAATGTTACACACAGGTGTTTATCTGTTTTCATAGGTGCTACAGTAAAGGGGTCCTTCACCATGGAACAGGCATGCTTCATGTCAGTGCTGCACTGGACAGTGATAATGATGATGGCCTTATTGTAGCTCAGTCTGGGTCCACAGTGCCACTTTCAGCAATGGTGGCTATGGAGGACACATGCCACCCACATCCACTGATACAGCCGTTTTGCCTGTGGAACCCCCACCACCTCTGCATATTTCATGGAAAGACAGGTCATGCCCATAACCCTTACACAAGAAGCATCCTCGTCCTCTACCCATGCACCTGCAGTGGCCAGTGGTGCTTCCACAAAGGGTAAGCAGAAGGGACAGGAGCATTGGCCAGTGGATGTCACTAGCATGGCTCACTCTCATTGCTTGAAATGATGGGCATTACTTATAAGATGTGTAGTGCTGTCATCTAAGTATAGGCAGATGGTAGCACTGATACAGCAGAAATAATAAATGTACTCAGTGATCTGCTCAATGAACTATATGAGGTATAATGCAAAAGATTGCTGTGTTTCACAGGCATATAACTGCACTGACTATGATCATAGGCTGGTCTTCATCCATGCACCAAGGTGAATTAAATTCCTGAGGATGTCACTGATCTGCCTACACTGTGTGCACACTCCACAGGGCAGGTATGCTAAGGTCATATACTGGCACCTCCTTCCCACTAAATGCCAGTAGAATGCTTGCAAACAATTTCTGTGTTTTATAGGCATATAACTGTGCTGACTACCATCATAGGGGGGTCTTTATCTTTGCACCAAGGTGAATTCCATTCCTGGGGATGTCACTCATCTGACTACACTGTGGGCATACTCTACAGGGCAGGTATGTTAATGTAATATACTGGCACTTCCTTCCCATCAAACACCAGTAGAATGCTAGCTGCCATGAAGCATGCAATGCTAGTTGCTGTTGCATGCTTCACTGCAACTATCATTCTAATGGTGTTTGACGGGTAGGTATGTTAAGGTCATATACTGGCACTTCCTTCCCATCAAACACCAGTAGAATGTTAGTTGCAGTGAAGCATGGTTATCAATGTATACATGATCTACATGGTGGTCAGCCACATTTCAAGGCCAGGCAGTCATGGTGTCATGGTTTACCTTCATCCTTGCTGGCAAGTATTGGTGCCAGTGCCATTCCTTGAAGTGTTGCACGAGTGGCTGGGACATTCACAGTCTACTTTGTCCCCATTTGAGGTCTCAGAAGACCTGCTACGCACATAAGCTTAGTACAGCCACAACTCCCACAGCTGTATCTCATGGAAAAACATTCTAAACAAGTGCACTGGACAGGAAGTACTACCTTCTTTCTATACAGTATAGTACACTCTCCAAATCTTTTGGCTATATCACACACACTTTCTTCCAGATCCTTAGCTTATTCCTCTCCCACTAATTTGTCCATTGCCAATTCCTGTCACAATCCCCCTCCCAATTTGTGCAGATAATGACAACTCTGCCTTTTCTTCACTGTTACTTTATATAGGAAGATGATGACTGATGCACAGCATGGCTAGTCAATGCACTGTAGACCATAGCCGGGTATATTATTGCATGAATCAGTTTTAGTCTTTGTTGTTTCTAATCTGGCCCATTGGCATGGACCGGACATCATCCCTTTTCCATTAGGCCACAGTGTATGTGCCTATTCCTGCCTCACATGGTGTTTTGCTGTAGTAGGTTCCTCTGATGGCTTCTCACCTAGTACCTCCTCTTCCTCCACTGGATCTAGTTCGTCTTGTTGCCCGATGGCAAGCCATTATCCTGCTTGTGTGCTACCATGTTGTGCAGTATTGTACAGGCAACAAATATCTTGATGCAAGGTCTCCAGACCATACTGCAGCACACTGTTTGAGGAATGTAGCAAACCTGGGACTTTATCAGTTCAAATATACTCTAGACAATGTTATGGTTGTATAACAGTGCAGTTTGTCATTGTGATTCATCTATCTGTAAAGTTTGTGTACTGATGGCATGCGTTGTATCATACCCCAACAATACTATCTCCATGAAGGAAGTCCTCTTACACAAATCTATCATATATGTTGGATGTGTGCCAGGTGAGGTAAGTATAGGAACTGGTTATGCAGCACACAGACACAGTGTCTGCAAAACACTGTGCCTTGCAAACCATCTGGCAACTAGCTGATGATGTGGAAGCCCTTCTGTTTGAGATACCATTGCCTCTGTGTACTAAGTGGGCCTTGATATCAACATGAGCGCAACAAATGACCCCAAGAGCTTCAGGGAAATGTTCTACTTCATAGAACATCCACACAGTGTTGTTTCTGTACTCTGGGATCCTTAGAAGTCACATATATTCTTCCAAATCCTGAAACATAGCATAAAGGAACTCTTCTTAAGGGAGATGCCTATGTCACACTCCCTATGTCTTCTAATGGGCACTGGAAACTCCTTGTAGTAAGGCCCATCAGAGATTCATATCCCTTAGTGTCTACAACTATTCTCTGTCTAATATCGCCTACTTAGAGGCAATCTCTGCTTGACTTACAAAGCCATGTCTGACCCAGCTTTGTTAGAAATGCTACATCTAAAGAAATCCCAAACCCTCTGCACCACACACTCCAGAGATCTCAACCTCATTACCACCATTAACAGAACATGCTGGAGAGACACGTTCGTAGCCCAGAAACTGCCCATGCTATGGAATAGTCTTCCCATACATGTCAAGCAGAGCACCTCTCTGACCTTTTCAAGAGAAATCTTGATGAGTGGATGGAAAACAGAAAATTCACCCCGGGGATAACTCCAGTGTCTCTACTCGACAGAGGCACTAGGAACTAAAGTTGGGTGGCACTATGCCAGGGAAATCCTATGGCTAGGCTTGTAAAGGCCCCAGGGCCATTAGCTTAGTACAATCCTATGAACCTACATGGAGTGGTATTCCACCCATTGCATGAGGTTCTATGTGAGTATAACCCATACAGATTCTGTCATCTACATATGGTATTCTGGCCCATATGATAGTGTCAGAGAAGTGAAGATATGTTAATAGTTTTAACATCCTTCTTCAATGGAGAGGGGATTGATGCACCCCATGAGGACACTGCAAGAATGTCCCCTAATATATACTGGTTAGCTAATATGACCACTACTGTTAGGATCATGACAACAGATATTACTGCCTTTGACCTGTAGCAATCTTAGCTCCCCTCTCCAAAATACTTGAAAAATGTATTCAAAAAGAAATTAATAAACTATATTCTGCAAGAAGAACTCCTATCCCCCACACAACATGGCTTCTGTCCTTCCAATAATGCTAAGGCTGCATTTCTAACCCATACAGATTCTGTCAATAAACCTTGAGATTACAGCAAACTACTCTCTTCCTTATCTCTAAACTTGTCTAAAGCCATTGAGCCATTGGGTCACAACAAAATTTTACTTTAAATTTCCTCATTAAGTCTGTCTCAGCCTACTCTTCCATGGTTCAAAAGCTACCTATCCAATAGGTTTCAGTCAGTAAAATAGCACCCCACCCTGTCTTCATGCCTCTCAGTCACCACCAGTGTACCTCAAGGCTCTATGCTCGGTCCCATCATTAACATTCCCACCAACACCCTCTACACATCCACATGGCCTCCCTCAAACAGTACTCAGATGACTCCACACATATTTACATATCTGACAACATGGCACACCTCCAAAACATTACTCAGGTAGCTCTAACAGTAACTGAAATATAGCTTTGTTACTCACAACTCATGCTTAACTCTCAAAAAAAAAAAACTACTACTTTTTTCCCCATATTCCCCTCTCTTGATAATGCAAACAATGAAGTCACTTCTTATTGCTAATTATTCAGGATGATAGTGGATGATAATCTTAAATTCAACCTGCATACACAAAATTGCATAAGAAAAACTCAACAAAACTCATCAAAAACTAGGGATACTTTATATAGCCAAAAACTTTTTTACAAACACAACTTGCCACCATTTATCTCATCCCCACACTTATTTTTGGTGCTCCTAACCTTCCTAAACTTCAGGCATCAGAAAAATAAAACTTGAACAATGCTATAACAAAGTTGCTAAATTTGCAGCAAATACCACTTTCAGAACTCACCACTGCATGGCACCAAAAAAACTTAAATTGGTTAGGGCTACGCCATCAACTAACCTATACACAGTTTCTTACCACCTATAAAATTATCCAGAATCCATCTAGTTGTCCAGCACTAAATAACATTTTACACATTTTCAAGTTATTCAATTTGATCCAATGACCAAAAACTCCTGTCTGGCCACAAAGCTATCAAATCTAATGGACATTGTCTGTACGCAAACCATGTTGCTAAAACCTGGAACTCATTATATCTATCCATCAGGTCTATACCCACCTTCCCATCATTCAAAACCATTCTGAAAGACTTACAGCAGGATTCACGATGGCTTGCACGGAGTCTAAGAGTCGTGTAAGACTCCATGCAGCCATCGCGATCCAGGAACAGCCCGAAATCCCATGTAAGAGACCAGCTAAAATGACTCTTACATGGGCAGGGCGTGGATATGCTAATCACCTCACATGCAGCTGAAAGGCATGCAGATGAGGTAGATTAGCGATCCACGAAGCTGAAACCAGCCCGTGTAAGAGTCGTGTTAGGTGCAGAAATGTACTCAGTTGTCAACTGAGTATGTTACTGCAAATAACACAATGGAGCCATGATAGCTAAAGTGTGCAAATGTTGCAGTCAGCATGCCAATGGCCAAATATGTGGCCATTGGCACGGAAACCCGATGCAAATATGAAATATATTTTTTTTTTCTGCGATCGGCGATGTTTAAACACAGCGCAGCCCTGCGCAAATGGGCTGCGCTAAATAAGACATAAAAATAAGGTTTGAAACCCACAAATGTGGGTTTTATGTAATGCATGGATTTGCAATGCAGGGACTAGCAGACCAAAAACAACATGGCCACCGTCTAGTGGTTGCTAAGGGGGGAAGCTGAGTGTAAGACTTGTAACTAAGCATTAGTAGGCAATCCTATGTAAATGAGTGGTAGGATAGTGAATCACACTGTCACATAGCAAATGAGCACATTCCGTGTAGTGTAAGACTTAGATAAGGGGGAGTAACAGAGTAGGAGGTAGGTGACATCACAGGGGGGAATGTCAGGAAGAAATCAAGCTCATTGGAGCAAAGTGGTATGTGAAAGATGTCAATCACACACCATAAAAAGAGGAGTGTCAACAGATAAGCATGGGAAAGTCAAGAAATGGAAGGTGTACACTGTGGCCAACACCAAAGTTTCTTGCTGTGCGTGCATGCACGCGTGTTGGCACTGGGAGCCGCAAGTAAGACAGAGTGCGCGCGTGTAAGGCAGAGTAAGCATGTAGGAGCCTGTTTAAAGATCTGTAAACCTGTTTGCACTGGTGTGCACACGTTTTAACCTGAATAAGCAGATTCTAGTCTGTGTAAGCATGTATGCATGCGTGGTAGCCACTGTGAGCATGTTTTCACTGGTATGCGTGCAGCTCCCCCCTGAGGAAAGAGAGGAAAAAGGAAGCAGAAGAAATATTAGGAAACTAGCAGGGAATACTTGTAGAGCTAGCAGGTGAAAACAATTAGAAGCAGGCAATTACACAGGCAGAATACTAGCCCAGCCCAGCACTTAAAACACTGCAAACAGCATTGCAGTATGTTTCTCTCAAGAGACACTGCAAGACAGGAGTAAGCTAGTAGAAGTGAAAACTGAAAAAGCTGCACTCAGACCAAACATGCTAGGGGCTGCCATAGCTGTTATAAGGAGGCATAGGAGACTTGCTGAGGGTGGTGACAATGCAAATGCTGCCAGAAAACCCACAGTGAGGAGACGGAAAAGAGTGTACAGGCCCACGGTCACCTACCAGGGGTTACATGAGCTGGAGATAGTGGAGCACTATAGAGTGGACAGAGACCTCCTGCAGCAAATTGTTGAGCTGTGCAGGCCACGCCTCACACACAGAACCAACAGAGGGGAACCCATCCCAGTGGAAACCAAGGTATGTGTTGGCCTAAGAATACTAGCAACAGGTACCTTCCAGAGACCAACTGGTGATATGATGGGGATATCACAGGCATCAGCCTCCAGGGTACTGCACCAGTTCCTGGATGCCATATCAGCACATGTCGGTGAGCATGCATATTTCCCCAATGCTCATGAGGTATTGGCCAGCAATATGCGTCTCTTCCAGCAAATAGCGGAATACCCTAAGGTAGTGGGTGCAATAGACTGCACGCACATATGCATCAAAGCACCAGCCGGTGAGCGGGGACCGCAAGGGCTTTCCCTCCATCAACTGCCAGGTCGTGTGTGATGCCCAGGGCATAATAATGAATGTGTGTGCTGGCTGCCCTGGGAGCTACCATGATTCCCATATCTGGCATTTGACGCAGCTGTACCAGACATTTGCCAATGGGGACTTCCCACATGGTCACCTAGTGGGGGATGCAGGATATGCACTGGAGCCATGGCTGATGACACCCATCAGAAACGCACACACACCTGAACAGGAGCGTCATAATGAGGCACATGCACAAACACGTAATGTAATAGAGCGTGTGTTTGGGCTGCTCAAGTCACGGTTCCGGTGCCTGGACACATCTGTTGGAGCCTTGCAGTACTCACCAACTACATGTACCCAAATTGTCATGGTATGTGCTATGCTACATAATATGATTCTGCGAAAACAGCTGCAGCAGGACCAGCATAGGGCAGGGACAAACAGCCCCCCACCATTGCCAAGACCATCACAGGCAGAGCGTAACTCAGAAGAGGAACAACCTGAGCCTGCCCCAGTAGGCAGAAGGAGGTGTGCCCAGTATGCCCTGGCCTTGGCAAAGAGGCAACGCATAGTACATACACTGGCTCAGTAGGTACCCTGGGAATGATACCCCTCTCTGACTCACTCATATAGTAACAAGGACGCCTAACATGACACAACCTGCTCTCAAACATGTACAGGGAGTGTAGTATGTGCATCCGACAGAGGCAGCCCTGCAGCACCACCTGAGGCATGATCACCATGTGTTAAGCAATGTAACACCATGTAGTATATGCAAATATGAAGACCCTGCCTAACATCCCACCCTCACCAAGCATGATGCCACACTATGAAGACAACAAGATCAAGTACAATAATTGGCTGAGGTATTGCTGTTAGCAAGGAGGAACACATGGCTGACAGCCATGGCTGACATGCCGAGCAAGACATGATGCCCCACCTGCTAGGGATGGCACGCACCCAGCAAACCTGGCTGTGTGGATACTGGCAAAGGCTGTTGTCACCCCCACTGTGCCTTGAATAGGTAAGGCCAGAAACACAAACCCAATACCATAAGTAGCACAAGGGATAATAACCTGGACGTAATGCTACCCAACGCCAGAAGTCTAACCTGCAAGGTGCATGCAGACCAAACCCACCGCAGCATGGAGAATGGTAATATGTGTTCTGTAACAGAAACCTGGGTCAAGGCCCAGAAGATCACCCTAATACTACCAGGTTATGCCTCATACCATGCTCTACAGCTCCAAAACATGGAACACACAACAATAGGAGTGTGGCTATCAGTAATTATCAAGGATAACCACACCCCCAGGTTGGTACCACAGCAAGAAGCAGCATGGACTATCCACGGGCAAGTAACACTGGCTCAACTGTGTACCTATTTGAAGCCTGCTACAGACCACACAAACCCAGGTACTCCAGCCAGCCTTCCTGAAGACACTGCAGAGTATGAATGTCTCAACAAATACCAAACAAGGCAAACGCAAAGAATGACATAGGTGGCAATCCATTATGTATGGAAGAAGTAATCAGGGACCTAGGGACACAAGTGGACGGTAACCTGTCATGTGACACTCACATTGCCAAAGTGGCCAGGAAGACCTGCTATATTGCCCACCTTAATATGAAAGGATGCACATGTAGAGCAAGAGAGGTCACTGTGCCCCCATACTCTTCCCTTATCAGGCCCATACGTGACAACAATGCCCCAGTTCGGATGTACCTTACCTTACACCTGCTGCAGTTAGAAAGACCCCAAATGTACCTCACCAACAGGATAAAGGGTCCAAACAGTGGGGATCTGCAGCCTGGCTGAAGAAACCACAGCCCAATTCAGAAGCATACTGCCCAGTCAGAGGTGATGTATGCCTGATGTACAAGGCCATGTCCAATCCAGAATGAATGGACATGCTCCACTGCAGAAACCCAAAATCCAACAGAGACACCACAGTGAGATATCTGAACCACCACACATAGATAAATAGGATGTGCTGGAGGGACAGATCCATAACCCAGAGGCTCCTGACACTCTGGAATAGAATCCCAGTCCATGATAGGCTGAGCTCCACACTCAAACTCAACAAGAGAAATCTGGTGAAGTGCATGGGAGATAGTAGGTGTACACTGGGGGCCATCCCTGTGTCACATCTGGTAAAGTAAACTCTACATGGGCATAATATGCACATTGCAAGGGGTGTCAAAACCCACATACAGTCTGTCCATGCTCAAACAAGGTCAGAGCAGGTAGCCTAGTATGAACCTATGAACCTATGATGATACAAATTGTGCAGGACACAAAGGATTATCACACAGCTGTCCTACCTGACGGTAGGAACCATGGTGATAATCCACAGATATGCTCTGCAGCACTCTAATATTACAAACAATACACCAAACCCACACACATTGCCAACATCCTACCAAACAGATTCCTTGCAAACTCCCCACCAGCACCTAACTGCCAAATATCTATCCCAGGAGAGTGCTGGCCCCCTGACATTGCAGATGCTGAGGTAACAGCCAGCATCCACAAAGCACAGCACACAGCATCAATGGTACCAGATGGTGTCCTGGGTTGTGTCCAACAAGTACTGTAAGACGAATGGAACAGCAAATAGCAGTACTGCTCACTATCAGTCCTACCACAGGATATGTACCCAAAGAGCAGTGTACAGCAACAGTGGTCCCTCACCACAAAGGGGGTGCCTGAATGGATACTGCAAACTATCATCCCTCAACCCTGACTATCTAGGTTGGCAAAGTAATGGAGAGGATGATCATGGATCCCATGAATAACAAGATTGGGTACCTACAGACATTGGCCCCTACCCAGTGTGGCTGTCATAGGGCAGATCCTCCCACTTACACATGTCTGACTCATGTGAAATGTGCACCAAGGCCATTGATGTGGGGAATGTGGATCACACAGCCTATCTGGACCTTGCTAAACCCTGCCATGCAATACCCTAGTTGGCAGTACAGATAAGCTCACCAGTCTAACTATAAACCCCTATGCAAGTAGATGGGTTACAAACCAGCTCAAGGACAGAATTGACCTGGTCAGACATGCTGCAGCCATGGCAGACTGCAAACCAAGTACAACTGGCATCCCACAAGGCATGGTCCTGGGATCTCTCTTGTATGCTATATATGTCACATAGCTACAGGCCAACATGGAAGGACTCTGTCTGAACAGGTTCGCAGAGGACTACAAACTGCCTACCATATCGGACCCTCCAGCTGACACAAGCAACCTACAAAAGGCACACATAGAAACAGACAAGTGGTGCCACAGCCATGTCAACAAGCTAAATGCATAATAGTGTATAGTCAAGCCCTGTGGAAACACAGTACATGGCCAGAAATCACCACATAGGTGTTAACCCAGTAAGTACATCAGGAGCAATAAGAGACCTGGGGACACAAGGTGATAGATATCCTGCATGTGATAACCATGTGTCTGTAGTGGTTACAGAAACATACCATATACCCACCTAATCATGAAGGTAATTACAGCTTGGTTAAGGTAGGTCAGTGTGCCTCTCCAGTCATCCATCAGCTGCCTCACAATTGTGTACAATGGCCCTTCAGGGCTGTACCATAGCAGACACCTGCAGCAACTGGAAGGACCCCACAAATACCCCACCAGGAGGATCGCAGAGCTGTAACAGATGCCATGTGTCACCTGATTAAAGAAACTGCAGCTCCACACAGTGCCATACCACCTGGCTGGAGGTGAACTGCGCCTGATGTATAGAGCCATGACCAACCTGGAATCAATGGACATTTGGCACCATGTAAACTCTGAATGCTGGTGACCTATGCAGCTGATAGGCCTGAACCCCAGCACAGACATAAACAGGACATGCTGTACCGATTGGTCCATAACCCAGAAGCTCACTCCACTTACGACTAAACTCCCACTACAGGTTATCCAGGGAGTCCCTCATTGACTATCATCCAGAGGAATCATGATGACTGGATGGGAGATGGTAGGTGTACCCTGGATATCACCTGTATGTTATGGGTAGACAGAGGCACAGCACACTGTGACATATGTCATGGCAAACACCAGTAAATGTGTGTTGAAGGACAAACACTCTCTGACTAGCATTACAAATGGACTAGGGCACATGGCCATTGTTTGTCACTGTCCACACAAGTTGTGGAATACATTAACAATGTCGGACAATCATGTACTATGCTGTCCATATCTGAACCAAATGCAACATGGTCATATCTGCACAACTGGCCCTCAACCAGTCTGGTGTGCTCACTATAAATATTACAAGCAGTGATAGGACTGAAACCAATTATACTGTCCACCACAGTGAAAGTACTGCACCAGTACACTATACGACAATACAACTGTTTGGTCAGCAGGAAAGGATGTTGACAACTGTATGCAAACTATCCCATGGCGACCTTGCAGGCACAGCATAATGCCTGTGAGGTTCAGACACAAAGCAGTTGGGCAGTAAGAACACAACCTGATGTCCAACACTCAACTGTACATGTGAAATATAGATGGCGTCCACACACAAACACAAATGTGGTGGTCCACAGATCCCAACAAAAGGAAAGGTCACACTGGGCATGCTCGCACACTTAGATAAATGAGATGTGTCAGTCAAAAAGCCATACAAACTGCGAACTGGGCATGCTCACACACTTAGGCCATGTCACAGTTCAGCAGTTGCACACACATATCTGGAATTTGTATGTGTTAACACAGGAACCTCCCACAATACAGATATCTGACCAGTGCACACAGTGAAGTGACAACAGAGATATAAGCAAAGTACTGGATCCCACTCATATGCAAACATCTTCCACAGTACACAAGTTGTTTATAGAGATAGGAAAGACTATGGCAATAAAGACCCACAAACAGTATATGAGCAACAGATACTTGCATCTGACAGGTAAACATATGGCCATAGAGTGCAATACTAGACTGTTGTCCCTAGGGAATACAGAAGGCTACCCACAGTGTATTTGGCATCTGCCTCCACTGTACAGTAGGCCACTGTGCCTGTGCAAAGTTAATGCATAGATATGCTCTCCCCTGTACTGATGGATAGTAACAGATGTACATACCTCTTCATCCATAATGATGTCAGCACACTATAGATATGTCAGGAGCAGAAATTATACCCAGTAATGTAAATAGCGCGCTCTGCTACTGCGTTTCTCACAAGTGTCATAATATAGTTAGGTAGGGCTTTGAATCCTGCAAGTGCTTAGTGTGAATGTGTGTGGGGGAGTAGTGTGTGCAATTCCATGTGTAAGAGAAATGTCCCTTTTGGCAACTATTACTACACAACACATGCTGCATATTCTACTGTTTAAACACTGATGATGTCAGCACCCTATAAGTACAGCAGGAGAAAGCAATCCTCCAAGTAATGCAAATAATGCGCTCTGCTACTGGGTCTCTCACAAGTGTCAAAATATAGTTAGGTAGGGGTTTGAATCCTGCAAGTGCACAGTGTGTGTGGGGGAGTAGTGTGTGCAATTCCATGTGTAAAAGAAATGTCCCTTTTGGCAACTATTACTACACAACACATGCTGCATATTCCACTGTCTAAACACTGATGATGTCAGCACCCTATAAGTACAGCAGGAGAAAGCAATCCTCCCAGTAATGCAAAAAGTGCACTCTGCTACTGTGTCTCTCACAAGTATCATAACACAGTAAGGTAGGGGTTTGACTCCTGCAAGTGCACAGTATGTGTGTGGGGGAGTAGTGTGTGTAATTCCATGTGTAAGAGAAATGTCCCTTTTGGCAACTATTACTACACAACACATGCTGCATATTCCACTGTCTAAACACTGATGATGTCAGCACCCTATAAGTACAGCAGGAGAAAGCAATCCTTCCAGTAATGCAAATAGCACACTCTGCTACTGTGTCTCTCACAAGTGATCTAACATAGTTAGGTAGGGGTTTGTATCCTACAAACGCCATGTGTATTTTTGTCACACAGTTTGTCCATGTGTGTGGGGTGTTGTTCCCAATATTGCATGACATGCATTATATCAGTAATGTCAATGCACACATGATGTATGTGTGTGCCACCTACACATATGTACCTGTGAACTGCAATAGTTCCCATGTCCAAAGCCTGCCTCATGTGAATACATGGAAAATACATCAGACAACTGTATGACTGTGGTGTTCTGTGCAGGGGCTGCATGTGGTATGTGACTAGACAGTGTGGGTTGTAGATGGTGTCATCCCACCAGCGAGGGATACATGACTGGTCTGTAGCATTTAGTCCACATGTTGGTGATGAACAGGTGCAGCATGTTGTCACCTCTTGTGGGAGTGGTAACAAGTTGTTCCATAGCAATGCAGGGAATAAATGCTAAGAACCCTTCAGATAGGGTCTTGGAGCTAGAGTAATGTTCACACTCTATGTTTGGGTAGTCGCAGTCCAACCATATAATGGTATTTGTAGAGACTGTCATATTCCCAGTGTTGTAAGGATGGCCAAGTGGTTTTCCTGGGTATGGGAGCGTGGTGTCTGCCAGGCTATGAACCTGAAGGCAGTCTAACCCACTGTTAGTTGCACATGGATAGGCTCTGATGCTTTGTGCAGTGCCACCAATCTGGGGGTGTGTGTATCTGAGGTGCCTTTGGATAAATCCCCCTGTTCTGGTTTGGTGCATGTGTAGGGGATGACAAGCATGGTATCAGGAATGACCTGGTACTGATGGTGTGCATCTGGGAGCCTTGTACCAGGAGTCTGTTACTGCACGGATATTGCTGTACCCCATGCTAAGGACAGTTTCCACTGCATGCATCTTGAGGTTTACTCTGCTGCTGTTGAGTAGCATTTCTATTAGTGTCCTATCCCGTGTGATACCTGTGTAAGTGGCTATGTAATGTCAGCCTTGCATACAAAGGCACTTTGTGTGTAGCAACAGTCTCTGCCAATATACAATGGCCCATGGGTGACAGGTGCAAGCTGTCGCAAGCAAAGCAATGTGGCTTGTCCAGCATGTAATCCCACACTGACAAGCATTGGATCCCCTTTGAATGTCACTGAAACATATGTTAATTGCAGAAACTGATCATCCTGTCTACATATTGTGGCAGCATTCTTGGTGAGGGTAAGATGCTACTCAAGGTCAGGGTCATACCAGCCTGTGCCACAAGCTGAGAGAGCCCCTCTATGTCCCCTAACATGTAGTCCAGGGAGGTGTGTCAGAGGTCAAACACACTGGCACAAACAATGACTGAGTCATACTTCTAGATGCCTTGGAGTGACCGGTATGCTTGTGTTATGTGGTGGATCATAGTACCTGACGGGCAGCTTAGCGTGACCATCACCTTGTTCAGCCTGGTGAGCAGGACCTCAGTGTACCTGATGATAGAGGTACCTCATACAACTGTAGCAGGTGTGTTGTCAAGCCGTATGGCCTGTGACTGCTTGGCACACAGGCTTTGTGAGCTATGTGTTTCACGTGCTCTGCTCTGGCTTAACGTTTGCTTGTGTGTCTGCTTTGCAGGTGTCAGCTGCTCAGGCAGGATGCTAATCTGAGAGTCCAGTAATGTACCTGTGTGTTTCTGTGTTTGGATTGCGGTCGTGGCAGGTCTATGGGAAACTGGTATTGTATTCACTGTAGTATCCCACTCCACCTGACAGGGAATGCCAGTGCTGAGTTAAGAGAGCTTAGCCCCCAGTTTGGCTATGTGGTTGCATCTCTCACATATGTTGTAAGTGTATGGGAAGGGAAGAGGGTTGTCTGTGCACATGAGGCAGCTGTAACATTGCCACATGACTCACAGATTCACCAACTGGACCTGAGAGTAGATCGACAGGTGACCTTTGCACATGCTACCATAGCATTGTGAATCCCATACTAAGTAACGACACATAGGGCCATTGGGGAACAAGGTATTCAAGGTGACTATGGGAGGGTGTAGTGCTCCTGATTTGTTAGTGCTGGCATATATGAATGCTGTCTTGAGCAAATGCGAGGTAAGTCATATGCAATGTGTTACAGGCAAGCTACATGCAAACAGGACAAACAGTGACGTTCTGACAAGTGAGACATGGACATCAGTACAGTAAGCAATACAGATGTCACTAGGGATCCACAGAGGCACTGTAAATCTGCACTGCAGGTGGAATCAGTGTTTCAGGAACATAACAAGCAAACATGCATACAAACAAAGCTACAGTCAGCAGCCCTGTATGTAGACTATGCTACAACAAAGAAGGTGTACGACTTCCAGTAGGTAACACTGCATATATGCAGGCACTATAAGCCTGTACCCAGACATTCACAGGTCAGACGGGCTGGGTCCAGCCACACCCCCCACAAGTGTATAGACCACGTACCTTCGTAATGTTGAATAACTGGCCTGATACCCAAGTGCTCATACCTGTAATAATACACATGTCCAATAACAGACACTGAGCCCTCACTCAGCAATTCCAGACTTAGTATGATGTATGCTACCTGTCCTGGTACCACAGTATCCTTGACATGTATGGACACTGTCCCTCCTGTCATAGTTAGTTCTGTGTTTTGGTGCTGTCATGCATGGTATGAGGTGTGACCTTGTAGTGCTAGTGTGCTCTTGTGACCCTTGAACCTGTTGTGTAGTACTGCACAGATATCAACATCCTCAAACATCCGCATTGCAGAGTCGTGTGTGGACAGCATGCAACTCACAGTTGACATGACCATTATTGAGTATCAATATGTACATTGTCGTATCCCCTGTGCTACCTATGTAGGTGGCCATCCCTTGACAGCCTCACCACCAGTATGCAAAGATGTGCAGACAGTACACTGTGGTAATTACTATGGGTGTACAAAACAATACAATGACATTCATACTGTAACTGCATCAGGCATGCTGGTATATACCCACAATGATATCATTACACTGTACTGTTGTCAACATCATACTATTACAACACGTCTATGTAGTCACCCTGTGCATCAGCACCATGTTAACCTGTTCCTGCACCGATTTTACAGATTGCAGGAGGTGGCACAGTTTCATCATATGCACAGGGTGTGTACCTGGTATGCCTAAGTCTGCCACTGATACAACCAATTAACATGTCTGTGTGTGTGTTGGTGAGGGACAGCAGTACAAGATGGGGCAATGTTGATGCAGTGTGTGCATGTATGCGTTAGCCCTAGGTGTTATCACTTTGCATTTGTGTATGAATGCACACAGTCCCACCTCATGGCTGCCATATACAGGTGTTTGTGGACAGCCACAGACTGTACCTGCCAGGTCATACAGATCACTGTCTGTGGCCATGGACACGGTACCTGTGCCTGGCAGGGGTGCTACGGACTGTATCGGGTACTAGGCCAGACTGGGTACTGTCATCAGAAGCAGGTGGTTGGTGACTGGAGACAGGTCCCTGTTGGGACTGTCCAGCGCCACGTGCATGTGGTCTCCTGGGGCGGTCTGATGACAGCACAGACCCAGCATTGCTGGGGCTGCTGCTGGCACTATGTGGGCGGCTGCGGGCCTGTTGTCGTCCGCGACGGCTGCCAGCTGCTGCTGTTGCTGGCATACGGCCATGTCGACGCCTCAACCGTCCACCATTGCCCTGGCTCATGGACATGTAGTTGTGGAACAGATCTAATGTGTCCCCCCAACGTCTGTCAATGACCTCGTGAAGTTATGGATGGCAAACACAACATCACGCATACTGTCACTCATAGCTGTGCGACATGCTCTCAGCTCCCTCTGACCCTGTCTGGTGTACCATTCCATATGTGACTGTGCCTGCATTACAGCCAGAAACATAGCTGAGGTTGAAAGACTTCTGTGGGCATGTCTGACAGGGGCGGTATGCCCACGGATGCTCCCACGAGAACCCCTGGACGTCTGCCTGTGTGGTACCTTGTCAGGACCCTGGCCATGGCTGCTGTGTGGGGATGCATGTGCCACCGATACCACATTACTCTGGTCAATGCCCACTGTATCCTGTCCATCACCTAGGGACATTGGTGACAAAGGATGTATTAGCAGGATGACTGTGCGCATTGATGGGGTCGACAGCTGTGTAGTGTCAATTGGCTGACCAATGATGGACCCTGGCACACCTACCTGTGCCATTACACAGGTATCATCATTATCACTATCCACAGCAGCTGATTCAGGTTCCCTGCTGCACAACACCAGAGCAGCACCAGAACCTGTGGGAGTAAGACAGGAAACACAGTTTACAATGTGTACACGATGTCACCACTGATACACACATGCATACATGCACACATGCACACATGCGCACATGCACACATGGGCACATGCACACATGGGCACATGCACACATGCACACATGCACACATGGACACATGCACCCATGCACACATGAGCACATGCACACATGGGCACATGCACACATGCACACATGGGCACATGCACACATGCACACATGGGCACATGCACACATGTGCACATGCACACATTGGCACATGCACACATGCACAAATGCACACATGCACACATGGGCACATGCACACATGCACACATGCACACATGGGCACATGCACACATGCACACATGCACACATGGGTACATGGGCACATGCACACATGGGCACATGCACACATGCACACACCACAGTATATGAGATATCAACACACAGACACAAACACACCTGCAATCAAACACATATCACTACTGCTTCAGCCTATTATTACTGTTAGTATCAAGAGTATTGAAGGTAATGGTATTACACACTCACCAGCATGGATAGGCTGCCTTGCTGTTACACCAGAGGGACCTGCAGAAAAGAGACATTTATTGTCAGTGGGCACAACTGTGCCATTGATACTGTGGGCATGATACAGTTCAGTAGTGCAACAGTTAGCTTCCACAGGTGTACTGCTGATATTGAGGATATCACTCTTGCACAATAATTACCAAGATTACAGCTACTAAACGAGGACACACCTCACACATGCATAACCTAACAGTGTACAGAATGGCCAACTATACACATGGCATGTTACCTGCATGCTCCGTGTCCTGCTGCTGTGTGGCTCCAGCCTCCATCATTACACATGTATGCTGCTGCTGTTGCTGTTGGGCTGGAGCCACAACACTTAGGAGTAGTCCCTCCAGTCTGGTGGGGGGGGTGTCTAGACACCCTACCACCTGTGACAAGCTGCTGCCTGTGGATATCCGATGCATGCTGATGGACATTTCTAATTAAATCACTGCAGTGATGGTGTACCTGCTCATATGTCCGGTTATGTGTGCCTATGTCATTTACCCAACGGACCAGGTCTTGCCGCAGTGCAGCCCTCTCCTGCTGGTTCTGGCTGGTGCGGGAAAAGAGTACTGCGAAATCCCGCACCAGGCTCTGGTGTATCTCTTCCTCCTCTACAGCGGAGTAGACAGGGTTCTGCTGGTGAACCATAGCCCTGAAAAGGAGGAGGAAAATATGTCAGCAATATCTGTCAGCAAACTATGGCACACATAATACACATAATACTCGACTGCAGTGATATAACTTAACCACCATATATAGCATCTGTCTGTCTATTGGGGGATACACATGTAAATGACCAGATATCAGTGCTCATCCGAAAACTGTGCAACAGTACCTGGCACACTCCATATGACAGACTAGTATACTGCAGCAGTCAACACACTGGTTCAAGTACAATGCACAACCTCACACTGGGTGTTTGTATCAAGGTACTGTATGGGGAACATTATCAGCCCATGCACTGCACACAATGCATGTTACATATTTCACTGGTAATGCACACTACTCTTACTTGCCATAACCCTACCTACACCACAGTGACATACAGGGTAACACAGCACAACATATGGCAATGTAGTATGTGTTTATCGCAATACCTTACACATCTGTCTCTGGCCTCACACCAAGGACACACACTACCATGACAGACAGACAGTCTTGGTGAGCACTCACACCAGTACACAACATGCACCCAGTCACTGGCACTCTCATTCCACCTCACATATTTCATTTGCAATGTGTTCCTGGGTGTGCATTGTGTCTTAGGTAGGTAGTGTGCTTTTGGCCCTGGGCTTAAAGCAGCATAATGTTATGCTACCCTGCCCCTTGTGACACATGTGTTATGATCGTACCTGCTCCTTACAAACAGTTACACAAGGTGACTCATATGGCATATTACCTATCTGCATAACATTCAGCAGGGATATGTCTGACATCTACTCATAGGGAGCCTTGCTTCTTAATTCTGTGTGGTTTACTACAGGGTATGTCATATCTGTGGGTAGGGTCCTGTACCTCCACCATGTGCTCTATACTGCAGTGACAAGGACAACAGACATAGGTAATTTGTGTTGTGGATGTTGGAGGTGTTACCATGGTTGTTAGAAAACTGTCATGGGTGTGATATGTATCTATGTAGGTAGTCTGTGTGCGCTCTGTGGTCTTGTCAGTCACTCTGCATAGGTATTGTGTTTGAGTGCATTGACACAGTTACTTGCATATGTCTGTGTCCTTCTCCATATCTGTAGCTGTCATGGGAGGTACATTGGGGTGTGGAGGGGTACAGTGACCTACATGTCCATAGCTGACACACCATGTCCGCTGACACATTCCATGTAAAGGTATTACAGGACTAGTGTGCCACTGTGTATATCAATGGGGAGCCTATTGTACACTTGTTGCCCCTGTTCCCCTCTGACACATGCAGTGGTGGGCAGGCATGCACATATGTGGTGGTTACTGGTGTCAGTGTGTTTGAATGGGGTATGGTACTCCAATATCAACACTGTTGTTCACTCCATGCCTTTGACACCAGGCACCTGTTGCAAGACATCTGCACACATGTGCCTCACACAGTATGTATATATATATCTATATATATATATATCTATATATATATCTATATATATATATATATATATATATATATATATATATATATATATATATATATATATATATATATATATATATATATTGATATATTTATATCTATATACATATATATATATATATATATATATATATATATATATATATATATATATTTGTATATATGTATATATTATGTATATATAGATGTAGATATATACATATAGATGTGGGGAGAGAGGGGGAGAGAGTGAGAGAGAGACAGAGGGAGAGTGAGAGTGAGAGGGGGTGGGACAGAGAGAGAGAAATAGTCATATACAGACATATCTGTTGTCAGTCAGATCTATCTGTATATGTATATGTATCTACATATATCTATATATGTATGTGTGTGTTACATATATCTGTACGTACATATTCTACCAATCTCAAAGTCTATGCAGTAAGTGAGAACCTGGTTCAAGGCTCCTGAGAGCACACCAGCAGTACCAGGCTATACCTCGTATCATGCTTTTTGGCCCCAGGACCCGGGACAAAACAAAAAGGGAGGGGGTGTGTCCATATTCATGAAGGACACACACACCTCCAGGTTAGTGGCAACACATGAAGCATCACAGACCATCCAGGTGCAGATAACCATAGGCAAACCTGCTATACAACTGGTAGCATGTTACAGACCACCCTCCCAATCTCAGGAACCGCAGTCAGCCTTCCTGAAGACATTGGAGGATATGAATGTCCCACCACACACCATCATATTGGGAGACTTCAACTACCCTAACATACACTGGGTGCATTATTCTAGCCCAAACACCCTATCACAAAGGTTCCCGGAATTCACTAAGTCAGATGCAATGGAACAGCTAGTCACCTCTCCCACAAGGGGAGATAACATACTAGACCTGATCATCACAAACATGGGGACAATGTGCTACACACCGGAAGTATACCCCTCACTAGTCACATCTGACCACAGACTAATCCCCCTGGATATACATATCCCACCTCCCCCACAACACAAAAGACTACAGTGAGAAACCTCTCACATGCCGACTTTACACTTCTTAAAACTGAGTTGGTATCATTCACTCCAGTGCAACTCTTTTGAGTATGTACCTTTAACTCCTAGTGGATGTGGCCTGAGCCTTTAAAAAATAAATTATCACCTTACAATTCTAACAAATACTCATTGACAAAGGTCAAATATCAATACAATAGTGTTTGCCATCATGTATGCTTCAAGATAAAATATTTTTAAACCTTGTATGTAGCATGGTTTTGGAATTATTAATGCAAATATGCATAAGTAATATTTGACGCCTAGAGGAGCAGTAGGAGTTAACTGCAGATGCACTTGGAGGCGTCACTCGGAAACCTCATCCCACAATCCAGACACCTTCACATATGCTTTCTATGGACATTTCCAAGAATGCATGGATCATGCAATCCCAAATAAAACCAAGACCCTCTCCACCAAGGGCAGGCATCCTGTCTGGTGGACCCCAGCCATGAACATATCGTATAACAACAGAAGGTAGCTACTGCACGGCAGAGCAGAATTCCAAAGAGATAAGGCATCTCTGATCAGCACTAGTAGAAAGATACATTCTGTCGTACAACATGCAAGGCCAACAATGAGAGGGATATCGCTATGGACACTACAGATAACCAGATGGCCATCTTCTGCTATGTTACACACCTGGGTGGGAACCCTCAGATATGTTCAAAGTTAGTTCACAGTGACAAAAGCTACACTGAACACACAGATAATGCCAACATTTTGGCAGACAGGTTCAGTGCAGATTTCTCCCCTCCCTCACCCACATATGAGGGATTACTTATCCCAGCTGATTGTAACCTCCCTGTCATCTCAGATTTCCAGCTGGGAACCACCCTCAGTAAAGCTGTAAACACAGTATCAATGGGACCCGACGGTATCGCATGTTGCATGCTACGTGAACTCCAAGAGGAGATACACACGCACATTAAATGCTATTCAACTGTAGCCTTACTACAGCATATGTACCTGGACACTGGCATACAGCAACAGTAGTCCCACTCCACAAAGGAGGCACCTCTACAGACCCTGGTAACTACCGCTCCATAAGCTTAACCAGCCTGTTCTGCAACGCTATGGAAAGAATCATTATGGAACTCATACAAAGAGACATTGGGGACTAAGACACTTGATCCCACCCGGTTCGGCTTTGTAGAGGGCAGATCCTGCCTTATGAACCTGGTTTACCTTTTCAAATCAGTCACTAGAGCCATTGACGAGGGCACAGCGGTCCATACAGCCTACCTGGACTTGCCTACGGCTTTCGACACAATACTGCACTCTGGCATCATAGACATGATCAACAGCTGAAATGTAAATCCATATGTCACAAGATGGGTTGCAAACTGGCTAACGGATAGAAACCCTACAGTCAAACTCACTGGTGCCATATCAGACTCAGAGCCAGTCACAAGTGGTGTCCCACAGGGCTCTCTCCAGGGACCGCTCATGTTCGGCATATATTTCTCAGATGTGGAAGCAGACATGGGAGGGTAGTGGCTGACAATGTTCAAAGATGACTGCATACTAGGCGCCATAGTCAATACACCAGCTGACACATGCATCCTACAGAAAGGCCTCACGGAAATCGAAAACTGGTGCCGGAGTCATGGCTTTAAACTGCATGCCACATAATGTATAGTCATACCCTTTCGGACGGACAAGGTACCCACATATTATCACATAGACAGTAACCCACTGAGTACAGACAAAGTAATTGGAGACCTGGTGACACTAATTGATACTGACCTCTCATTTGACACCCACGTTGCCAAAGTAGTTGGATAGACTTCCTACCTTGCCCACCTTATCATGAAGGGATTCACATCCAGATCAAAAGGGGTCATTGTACCCCTATACTCCTCCCTTATCAGGCCCATGACTGTGTACTATGCCCCATTTGCTATGTACCTCACCTGGCACTTGCAACAGCTAGGGGGACCCCATAAGTACATCACCAGGAGGATCAAGGGTCTCCAACAACTTTCATATGCTGCCAGACTAATGTAACTCATGCTCTATTCCATAGCATACTGCCTACTTAGGGGTGATCTGTGCCTGATGTACAAGGCCATGTTCAATTAGGTATTGATGGACATGTTCCACCTCATACAATCCAAATCCATCAGAACCACAACAGCTACAGATTTAAACCTCAGCACACATATGAATAGGGCATGCTGTAGGGACAGATCCATAACTAAGAGGCTTCCCATACTGTGGAACAGGATCCCAGTTCATGTTAGGCAGAGACCCTCACTGACACTCTTCATGTGAATTCTTGATGACTGGATGGGAGATCATAGGTTTACACCAGTGATCATCTCTGTGTCACTACTAGACAGAGGCACAGTAAACTAATGCTATTATGTATGGGGGTCTTCACTGTGTCACTACTATACAGAGGCACAATTTTCTAAATCTATTCTATACACTGTCTGCAGATAGCCTAGTACTAAACTATGACACTGTCAAACTATATATGTCTATGTATTTCTACATCCCTCTCTAACTATGTATACACATATGCATATTATATATATGTATGTATATATATATATATATATATATATATATATATATATATATATATATATATACATACATATCTCGATATGCATACGTATACACATGTTATATATATATATATATATATATATATATATATATATATATATATATATATACTCCTTTTTAGTTCCACATATGTATACACACAGTAACGTACTGCTGAACACCCATTACTGTACACCCTACTTGTACATTGCACTACAACCTACATTGCTATGTGCACATAGCTACCTTCACATACATATGTATGTAGAGCCTTCAGTGACAGTTGCAGTATGTCCCTGGCCCTATGCAAATCTTCATATACATAGATACAGGCCAATAACACATCTGGAGGGTTCACAGTATGTAGACTATTATAGTAGTACTTTACATTACCTGTGTTTGTTGCAGCTGTTTGCGTAGGCTTGCAGTTACTTGGCCTGCTGTCAGCCTTTTTGTTTTGTTGTTACAGTTTTTTTTCTTTCTCTTTCTTTCTTTCTTTCTTTCTTTCTTTCTTTCTTTCTTTCTTTCTTTCTTTCTTTCTTTCTCTCTCCCTCTCTCTCTCTCTCTCTCTCTCTCTACCCCCAGTGGGTACAATGAAAGTATTGCATGTGTGGACTGGGAGTACAGGATGCTTTTGTAGGTATCTGCACATGTCCATGTGATGGCCTTTGCACCAATTGTTATCCAGCATTTACTAATTGCATGCAGCCTGTTCTGTAGTGATTGCAGTTCTAATTGTGATTACAGGACTGTGCTATAAAAAGGTCTGTTAGGTAGGCATAGCCCTTTCAGATTATCAGGGTGGGGACCATGCTGGTTTGCTGTGGACACTGTTCTGTGAGTGTAAGGGTTGGTATGTCTCTCATAGTTCAGGCTGTTTGTAGACACTGCAATGCATGTTGTTTTGTAAGCTGAGTATTCCTTCCTCCAGTGTCCTCTTCTCCGTGTGCATGTAAACTGACACCTACGACTAGTAATACTGTGTATATGGGTGTGTATGCTTTCCTGTGGGAATTGTGGTGTAACTGGTATATAGCAGTGGCTCTTGCAATCTGTTGCTATGGCTTCAATATTTGGCCTTTACATTCACTCCTTGTATGCCTGCTAGGTGTCTTTCCTGTAATGTGTTGCTATGGCTTTCCTATTTTCCATTTACATTCACAGCTTGTAATGCTTGCTAAATCTGTTTGGCCAGCAATTCCCTATGTGTTTGTTGTGGTAGGGTGTTACTGCATGCAGTGTGGTCTGGCCATGGTGTGGCCCTTGACACTTACAAGGGTATTTGATCATGCTGCTGAGCAGGCCTCAGATACTGTCAGGTGCATCTTTTATCAGCCTCATGGAATGGTACATAGCAGTGGGATACTCCAATGACATATTCTGATATTCTGCAGTTGTGACTGTGGATTATTTCAAGCATATGTATTAGTACACCATTTGTGACGTGCAGGTGGTGCATACCTTCAGTCATTCATAGTTATCATTGCATGTGTAGTTACACCTTTCTGCCTACTGTTAGTACATTTGACAGAGTGTCAGTGGGGCACAGTTGACATTTGTTTTCACATCAGGGACATCCCTATAACTCAGTCACAGTTGCTATGTCTGATCTCTTAACTATTCAACTATGGCAGTGTTTATCCTGCTCTGAGTATGTGTGTGGCTTGCCAGATGCTACTGTGACTTTATTACCTAGTAGCTACCAACTAGCATGACTGTTTCTCATCACACAGTACTATTTTACAAATCCACTAGATTTGACAGTAAATATACATGACATGCTTTGTGTACTATACTTACTATATTCCCTTTACATTAATTCCTACTATTTTATGATATATTTCTTTCAGCACAATGTTCTTGTATAGCAGTCATGGCTTAGTGGTAAGTCTTGCAGACTAGTGTTTCCAAGGTCCTGGGCTCGAGACTGAGGGAGGTATTTTATTTTGCTGTTGAGAAAACTACAGGCCTTGTCATTCAGAGTGACTAAGGCACTTTTAAGCAGTTGTAAGCAGGTTAGCGCTGGTTTGCGTGGAGGTCATGCATGCGCACTGTCGCTTAGCTTTGCGCACACACGCTTACCTAAGCGCACAGAAGCGCACTCCCACTTACTACTGCTTAAAAGTGCTTTCTCTCGCACACACCCGCACTATTTTCTTTTAAAGAAAAGAAAATGGGGAGATAGGAAAGTGGTGAAAAAGGGGGCACAAAGAGGGTAGGACAGTAGGAAAACAAGCTCAGGTTTTGCAGGAGGGATATGGGAAAGGCCCATAGCTGCCCATTTCTTTGTCAGCAACAGCTGTGCATATGTTTGCAATTTGGTGTGAAATTTGAAACCTTCCACCCCTGAGAGAGGTGTGAGGACAACAATAATATTTGTTGTACAGCCAATTGTAATTGCCAGTTTACATGTCCAGCAGACATGTGTGCAAAATGGGCAGCTATGTATGGGGTGTAATTTTTTTGTGGGTACAGATTGCCTTTTTTTTTTTCAGGTGAGAGTGGTATGTCAGGTACAGGAAATCGTTATAGCTGGGGAGGTAGGTAGGGGAGGTTAACAGACAAGACAAACAAGGCGCATACAGGGGTGGTGTATGACACATGTGGGGGGGGTTACACAATTGACGGGAACGGATGTTTGGATATCTTGAACCCATGAGCCCACAGATTGCAACAGTGGAACTGAGATCCCCACCCATGGGCAGTTGCCACTGTGCCTTCACTGCCCAGGATGGGGCTGTGCTGGGGGCTGTGTAGGATGGGCAGCAGGCATGCCCATGAGTTGTGCCACCCGTGCCTCAAGCTGGCATAGGGGCCGAAGCACAGCGTGCCAGATCTCCCTACGCACCACAGTCCGGACACTACGGAGGGTGAGTTGATGTTCTCCTCCGGCCATGCTTGCAGAGGGGGGGACGAGCCCCATCCCCTGCAGCACTTCCACCCACAGGTGGCACAGGGCCACCGGAGGAGGGTCCGGCCTGGGCACTACTGCCAGATGCACTCGCCAGCTGAGGTGGGAGAGGTGGGTCTGCTGGAACCCGCCTTCCCTGTTGTCCTATGTTTTGCATTATTTAGTGACAGTTTGGGTTAGTAACGTGCAATACCATTCACAATTAGTTGTAACAGCATGCATTAGTATTCCCATTAACCAAACACCCATAAATTCAAGCCGTTGAACAGCAAGCATAACACATGCATAATTTGAACAACAGTACACGTTCCAACAACATGCAGGGTTGAGTGATGGCAACATGCCATCAGGTTTGGATGTATGAACAGGGCACATGCATCAACTTACATGCAAATATGCATGAACCAACAGGACAATTGTCCAGGGGAGTTAATTGTGAATACACATACCCATTTCACGTGGAATGGATTATTTGTGGTTATAGGGTAGGGTGAAGAAATACATTTCATTTTTATTCATACACATTCATATCTGGCTCTGTTCAGCTACATCATCCTGCTACATTTGCTTTATATGGCTCTAGACAACTGTGGATGTTTGGTATTTCATACAACCATACTATCTGCATATTGCAAACTGAGAGCAACATATCCAGATTTTGGGACACACATTCCAGCTTCAGTACTTTTTTCAACACATGTTGCTGTTTGGTTGTGCCTGTCACATTCATTTCATTCTGTACTGACTGCAGTATACTTTATTCAGGAGTTATTACTACTTTATTGGTGGATTCATATCTCTTTCTCACACTCTCTCACTTGTTTTATTTTTACAATTCAGGATGGTACTTAATTCTAGGCTTTATTGACATGTTTTACTTAGTTATAACAATCCTTTCCAACAGTCTCACTTGTGTCATGTTTCAGAATTTAAACGGGGATATATTTCACACATGTATTTTACTAATCTTGTGTAGCTGTACTTTTCAGCCTGCTGCAGGTTATGTACTATTATATTACAGGTGGAACATCTTTATTTCAGACTTGTTTCATTTTTATTTTTGGATTACAAGCTGCATCACACTTATGTAATCAAACAATACTAGCAAAATCTCTGTTATACTGTTACTTGTACTTTTTATTAATAAGTGACTACACTGCATTCTTTTGCAAGCTGTCATACTTATATTTTTTTACAGTTACAGGGAGAGAATTACTGACCTGCCTGGTGGCGCAACTGCACAAGCCTATCGGCATAGGCTCGACGATTCATGGAAAAGACACCTGCAGCTGTAATATAAATGAAGTAATATTGGAATACACATCTCCATAATATCAGCTAGGTTAATTTCTTACATAAATAATTACGTGTTACTTACTCAGTAGTGAGGCGTTGGGCATTTGCCGGGCCTCCTGGATCCAATGGTTCAGTTGGTCCTGCTTCTGTCTCTTCAGGTCCACATGGTGGTGACAGACCTGTTCACCAGTCCTTGGTATTCCTGTGGCACTGGTGAGATCATGTGCCAACCGGTCCCACGCCTCAGCCCTATATGCTCCCCACAGGACCTGGCCCTGCATGAGTTGGGCCTCATGATCATGGTCGAGGAGCCAAACCATATATTTGGACTCCTCAACGCCCCACATCTGTGCTCGGAAACAACTACCCTCTCCTACACCTGCCATCCTGACTGCAAATCGGTTCCACAATCAGTTATGCTGTGTATTTCCGCCTATGGGGCTTATATATTCCGTTTTTCCCACACTTATCTGTGATTGGCCATTTTGGAATTGTATCAGCTTCACAAAACCTGCTTTGTCATGCTCCTCTTTCCATTCATTCCTATATATATGCTATTACTGCATTTCTAAGAGCAACTGTCATGGCTTAGTGGTTCAGTACTTTGACTATAGTGCATCGTATCCTGAGTTCGAGCCTGGCCATTGCTTTTTATATTTTATGACTGTCTACACAGGCTAGGAGGTGTGTCTGTGTAAAGGCAATTTTGATACAGCTTGCTCAACGTTGCTCGTCGGTTAGCTTGTTGGCGCGGTGCGCAGCTCCGCGCAAACGGGTCACGCTGGCTTACGCGCCATTTGGCTGTCAGCACGCATATTACACTCAGCTCAGCTATGGGTAGACAGTTTCAGCGTGTTAGACCTCTGCTCAACCCCGGGCACTCCTTCTACACCTGTTAAACCACTACTCACCTACGGGCACTCATTTTTACGCCTGTTAAAACACTGCTCACCTATGAGCAGATATACTCAGTTTGTTAGAGTGTAGCTCAGCTATGGGCATTTCTGACGTTTCTTCTTTTTTTTCACACATTTCTTCATAATACATGGCCCATTTCATTACATTTTACATAAAAATAATTTTATACATGTACATATATGTCAGGGAATTGTTTCGTGCTTATTTCACTAAAAATAAAAATTGATGTTGTGGGGGCTTGAACCATGACTGCCTCCTCTTCAGCCAATGTCGCTACTGCTACGCTATTGTTTCTTGGCTTACTTTGCATATTTAGTTCTTATATGCTTTTCCACTGACTGCTAACTGTGGCTAAGTGATGGGCACGCCCGTGCAAACGAGTGCACTCACAGGCAAACATCTTTAAAACTTATAAAAAAAATATAACATGTTCATTTTTACATTTTATGTTAATAGTCTGTGGGGTCATGTGTTGTGTTGTGTTTATTCACATTTACACAGACTCTGTCTTGGGGGTTTACTTTCGGGACTTTTACTCTTCTGGGGGCGTGTCTGTTTGCAGGGCTTGCCCTACAGACACGCCCACTACTGTCTTACACGGACCGTGTTAGCCTTAGGTGTGAGTCAGCATATTCTCATGCATATGCATGGCATGCTGACGTCACACCGTTTAACTGCAGCCTCCGTGTAAGCCTTGTAACTCTTACACGGAGGCTTCGTGAATCCTGCCCCTAGCCAAAAGCTGGCTCTCTTCTTGCTCAACACTAGGATAAACTATTTCCTTAAGTGTGGACAAATGCTTATTCACACCTTATATCTCCTTACTCTCCCTTCTTCACTCACTTCCTTACTTCTATCAATTTCTCTCACCAAGCTTTCTATATAAATATATCAGAAGCCTGCTTTTCTCTCACTTTGTATTGCAATTCCTGTTTGTGTTATGCTAACTTATTGTTAATTTCTCTATAAACTGGCAAAAAGTTCTCTAACCATTAAATCAATGTCATTTAACTTGCATCTATTCTTAATCATATTATGTCTAATTTGGTATAATTATTTAAACTGTATTTGTTTTTTTATTGTTTTGAAAGACTGTAAAATCTTTATTCTTAAAATGTTTTATAATACTGTGGGGGTTTTCTTCCTGGGCCTCTGCTGAAAACAGGCACCTACCCAATCAGACTTTCCCTGTAATAAAATGTCAATAAATAAAGAAATAAAATCATACTGTGGTCTCTAGGTGTTTTCACCAAGAAATCATTGTGTACAAAGTCATTGCTAGTCATGGCATTTTTTACACATTTAAGAATGTTTTTGTCTTGTTGTTAACCCTCATTTAAATTCACAGGTGGTGTCATTACCATAATGTTTCTTCTTCCCATAGAATCATTAGCATATGATGCTGCCCCCCCCCCCAAGTTACACATGGCTGTGTCTGTCTGACTCCGGCCCAGTCTCCACACCTCCACTTAATGCATAATTTCCCCTAATGCTCTTTCATTTCTAAATCCCACCCTTTATTTTCCACACTTCTTTTTATTTGTGTACTCATAATTTCACTTATTCTACATATATCCTCAACTTTTGATGAGGCTGAGCCTGCTTCTCATAATATCTGTTCTCCTTATGTGGGCATTTTTTTATACCACAAACCATTCTCTCTCTCTCTCTCTCTCTCTCTTTATAGAATCATGCAACTTACTAAATTCACAAGTTTTTCACCTCATTCTTCTGCTGAGTAGCATAAGAATATATAGGCTGATTCGGGAATGTCCACACATCACATGAAGCTTGTTTGCACAACAAACAGTGAAGAGTGTGCTGCTTGCAGTTCAGTAAAATAGTAGTACACATTACACCAGGCTGCAAAACAAGGGTTATAATCCAAACATGCTAATGAGTGAATAAAGAGCTAAAGTACATGTTAATTAAGAAAATAATCTTGGTGGATCAGTTCAGGAACGTATAAAACAAGTGGCTGCACATCGTGCTTGTTTTAACTCTGAATTCCAAGACAATCTGTGTGTGCATCAGGTTCTAATACATGCTTCTGCTGCTGCTGCCAGATGTCAGCCCAGAAGGCATAGGGTGTTCAGACTACATATGTCTACTATGACCTTCATGATATAGAAATAATACAGTTCTACAGGGTGGACAGGGATACCATAAACCAAACAGTGAACATCTGCCATCCTCATATGAGGCCCAGTGGGAATCTTTGAGAATCCATTCAATTGGAAACCAATGTATATGTAGGATTATGTATACTAGCTACAGGAACTTTTCGGAGACCCACATGGGACACACTGTGGGTGTCACAGGCCCCCACCTCAAGAATACGCTACCGTTTTCTCACTGCAGTGTTGTAACATGTGGGGGACCATATCTGATTTCCAGGTACCCAGAAGAGAGAACTACCCGCATGCAAAACTTCAATGCCATAGCACATATTCCTGAGGCTCTTTGGGTTGTAGACTGCACACACATTAAAATAAAAGCCATACCTGGTGAACTTGGAAGGAGGTACATAAATAGAAAAGGATTATCACTCTATTAACTGTCAGGTGAGTCATAATGCAGAAGAACTCATGCATAATGTAAGCGCAAGTAACCCTGGCAGTTTCTACAACTTCCACATATGGAACACCTGTGATTTGTACCTAAAGTTACCTGGGGTGACTTTTCACAATGACATTAAGTTGGGGATGCAGGATATGAACTTGAACTTTAGCTCAGATTCCCATGAGAAACATAGACAAACCCCCAGAGCAAGGTTATGATAATGCACACACTCAGATTAGAAATATCATAGAGTATGTTTTTGGTCTGCTTTGGTCTGTTTCTGATTTCTAGATGCATCTGAAAGTGCTCCATATTACGACCTTGCCACCTCTGCTAAAATACTGACAGTCTGTCCTGTATTACATAACATCATTCTCGGGTAACAGTTGCAGTAGTGAGTCCAGGGACAAAGATCACAGCACCCAGCACCACAGTCAGGGTCAGCAGACACAGATGAGGAGTCAGATGAAGAACCAGCAGCCGAAGATGATAATAACAGACTGAGGTGTGCACAATATCTTATTATGCTAGCTAGGAGGTAATGAATTGTGCACACACTCACCTATTAAGTAAACAATGATGTCCCAGCTGTTTGGTCTTGTGGATGCTGACCCTCCCCCATCAAACATTCCATAACAGACCCTGCATAGTCTAACTCTTTTTAATTTCTCCAACTCTTTTGGGTTTCTAATACCATAATAAGAATGGACCCCATTCCTAAGTCAGAGTATGATTAAAGTTCATGAAATTAGTATTGTTTCAATCTTTGATGTCAATCAGAGATGGTCTTCACCGCACCCACAATGTGCCAGGAATTGACTCATTCTATAGTTCATATGGAGTTACATGTACTGGTAACATATCAATGTACGACTGTAAATTCTTTGTTATAAGACCTGTTGCACCTACTACTATTGGAACTATCTGGGTATCCTTCTTCCACATTGCCCTCATTTTTGCCTGCAAATCCTGGTATTTTATGACTTTGTGGCTCTGTACGTAAGACACTGTAGTCATCAAAGGTAGCAATTTCAATGAACAATGCTACTTTGGTCTTCTTTTCATGGACTACTATATCTGGTTTTCTCACATCTATTTTTTGAACTGTTGATAATGGAAGATTCCATGTGATATAAACTTCATCATTTTCTATAATGCTTTGTGGCTCATGTTTCCAGTGCTTTTCAGCTACTTCAATTTTATAATGTTTGCACAATTCCCAATGCAACAGTCTTGCCACATTATATGTCTTTCAGTATACAGTCCTGCCATTAGTATATCACAACTAGCAACAAGATGTGCAACTGCTTCTTTACAAAAGCTATATTTGTATGTTTCTCCCACATGTTCAATGGACTTTGTAAACCAGTGTGTATGTAGTCCACTATCTTGGGCCACTAATATTAACCTGTCATCTTTTGGTTTACATTCACTTCTCCTTAACCATTCCTGTTTCAATCCTGACCAACATGAGGTTATTCCAAGAGTTTTTTATACTTGCAACTATATTTATGCATTTTCCACACTTCTTACTTTCTCATGTGATCTTTCACCTTATATTCTTTTGTCTGCTTTTTGGCACATTCAGTCACTGCCTGATTTTTATGTACTTCTGGTTTGATTTCCATTTCTGCTTGACACGAATATGCTTGTTCTAAACTGAGCAGGGAAGTCATCTTGGACCTGTTCTCATCATGTTTAAAACTTTCACTATGTCTGCATCTTGTGAGGTCAGCAGATATGCATATAGTCCTACAATTGCAGATCTATAAATGTAATCAGTTTCGAGGAGCCCATAACTCCTTCAGAATGGAGAACATATAGCCCTGGTATACATTGATTTTTATAAATCATTTGATGAACATGAAGAATACTTCTTGTTTTCCTGTCTAACCAAACCAACACCTTTTGAGGCCAATTAATCACTCCAAAACTATAAATTAGGATAGGAAGAGCAAATTAGTTTATAGCTTGGACTTTGTTCTTAGATGTCAATGCTGTTTTTAGTATTCATTTTAGTTTTCTAAAATATTCCTTACTAAGTTTTATTCACATTTGTTCATGTTTTATTGTTGATCCTTCATCAATTCCCAAACATTTATACATTCTATCTTACTCAAGTTCTTTTATATCACACTCCTGTCCCAGACTGATGTTTTCTTGGTGTTGCAGCTTTCCTGCTTTAAAGTCGCTTTTGCACATTTATCAAGACCAAATGACATTCTTATGTCACCTGAAAAAGTTTTGGACACTTACAGTTGTGCTTTCAGTTCCTCATCTGATGGACTATACAGCTTTAAATCATCAAAAAAAGAAAATGATAAGTCTTTGCACTTTGTTGCTTGCTGGTAGCCAGAGTGTAGCCATGATCTAATCTGTTAAGTAAACAGCTTAGTGGGTTAAGGGCAAGACAAAAGAACAGATATATGAAAGAGTCACCCTGTAATATCCACCTTTGAATTTTTATCCCTGGAATAATAATTTGTCCTTTATCGTCGCTAAACTGCAAAGTGGTTTGTCACCATTTCATGGTCACTGTAATCTAATCAAGTCAGTATAGGATGTATTTTATACATTTATTTTTTATATTATTTTATATTATTTTTATTTTTATCCATGCACTCTTTTATGCATGAATGTGAGATACTATCAAATGCGTTTTTGTAGTCTATTCATGCTATACTTAAGATTCTTCCCCTTTTTACAGTTCTCCATTATGACTTTGTTTAACAAATAATGATCCTTTGTTCCATATGACTTTCTATTGTCACCCTTTTGTTCTATTGCCATGAACGAGTTTTCTTCTAAATGACTATAAACTCTGGAAGCATCAATTTCAGTGTATATTTTATATGTTGTCAGAAGGCAAGTTATTGGTCTATAGTTTCGCGGACAGCTTGCAGGTTCGCTCTTAAGTAGGAGTATCATTTTTCTTGTTGTTAACCAGGTTGGAATCTGTTTAGGATATGTATATAAATAGTTCTTATTCATAGCTAAATATTCATGTAAAGAGTTAATACTTTTAGCCAGAAGTTAATACTCCATCTGGACCTGGGGTTTTCCGATTAGGGCTTTTCTTAACTTTGTTTCAACCTCCCTGCTTGTTACTTATTATTATATATTATTTAACAAATGTCAAATAAATAAAAAATAAATAATACTTTATCACATTTCATATCCTGAACATTTGAACTTTTTATTCTTTCTTTTACTTCTTCTATCCATTTGGCATCTTTGTTATGTTCCTCAAGATCTTCATAAATATTTCTCCAAAATATATCAAGTTCTTCTTTATTTGGTGGTGTTCCATTTCCTTTTGCCTTGTTTCCCAGTTCTCTATAAAACTTTTTTGAATCATAAATAAATTGCTTATTTTGTACTTTTCCTTTATATTTATCAACGTCTTTTAAGCTTTTCTGCCTGTTCTGATATTTTTAGTCTATTACTTCCCATAGTGCATGATAGAGCCTGATCTGTTCTGACACTGTGCATTGCTTTTATCACATCAATCTTTTTGAGTATTTTTGCTGATCTGTTCCCTCTTCTATAGTCTTCTAACAGTAACACTTCAAGTCTTAATTTCCATATAGTTTTCTCTGTTCGATACTTCCATGATGACATTTGACTTCTCCCCTTCATTTCCCTTACTGCCCAGTGTTTTTGCGGTGCAACTGTAACTGTTATTAATTTAGCTGTACAGTAATCCATCCTATTTACTTCTGTTATAGCACATGAATCTCTTTGAACAGCCCTATTTATTATGTTCATTTGTTTTATCAACCTTCTGACTTTGGGTTTTATTGACTTTCTGAAGTCTATTTCTTTCTTATTTCTTTCATTGATCTTAATATGTCTGTCCATCTCTATTAAATCAATTATTAAATCAATAAACTCTTATATAATTTTCTTCTAAACTGAGGGCACATTATTTATTCTCCATTTCCTGTGGGCATTCTATAGAATGTTCCAGAGAATCTTCCTGTACCACATTTTCTTCAGTTTTATCCTGTGTCTGTTGCCATTTCATATGGAAACTCACTGGCCTATCACTTCACAACATTGACTGTATCAAAGTTGCCACAGTTTCCTGTTCCTTCCCTTGCTGTGCAACTCCAGTTGAACTTTTGTACTAGTTTCCTATGGAAGGTTCCAAAGTATCTTCATATGGCAACTGATCAGATGTTTCCTGCTCCACTGGTTTCTCATTCATTTGGGGATCCATTAGACTATCCTGTTGTGATGTTATCAAAATTAGATTTTCTACACTAAATCCTTAACTTTGCAGGTAATCCATAACCTCAGTTTCTATTTCTTTAACTTCTCCATTACTAATCCTGTTTTCTGCTTTTCCTGTTTGTTTTCTTATTTTCTGAATTGTAAGATTTTCCATACGTGGATGCCTTTGCCTGTATTTCTCTTCAAATATGTTCGGTGCTAGTCTTTTTGTATTGATTAGTTTTGCTTTCTCCTTTGCATAAATATTGCACCATTTTAAATCTCTTTTTCATTCCCATGTGCATATTCCTTCTTTAGATGTCCCTGCTCCTCCTGTTTCTCCTTACCTGGGGGACTCATTGATCCATCATGCTGTGATAAAACCTGCGTTAGACTTTCTATACTAAATCCTTCACTTCGCAAATATTCAATAACTTCAATTTCTGTTTTTTAACTTCTGCTTTACTGATCTGTTCTGTGTTCCCTCTTTGTGATCTTATTTTTTTATTGTGAAATTTTCTATATCTGGATGCCTTTGTCTGTATTTCTGTTTTAATATCTTTGGGGTTGCTTTTTTTGTACTGATTTATTTGGCTTTTTCCTTTGTATAAATATTGCACCATATCCAATCTTTCTTTCTTTTGGTACTTTTCCATTAGAATGGTGCACACAGTATACACCAGGCTTGCTTCATGTCTCTGGAGATGTCAGCTAAATGGTGCTGCTTCTGAAATTGTTTTTTTCCCTCGCTACATGTTCCGCATTTGCTTAAAAGAAGCTTTTCGACTTGGGCTGTGAGGGTGAATAACACTCTTTCCCCTTTAATAAGCAGCTTTATTGGCAGAAACAAGAAGGCATCTATACAAGAACTGGGAAGGTTATAGTCCGTAAATAAATTACTCACCAGGAGGAACGTTGCATGGCATATCAAATAATAATCTGCCTTCGATGTACACAAGCTTCTTTTTTCCGAAAGCCATTTGGGCTATCAGGAAAGTTACACTTCCTTAGGGAAGATGTGCAAAGTACACTGACTTTAGTTGTTTTCAATAAAGTTGTTTCTGGGCTAACGGCTGTGTGGTCGTATTAGCAGTGTTGCCCCGATAACGGAAAAGTACCTTTCTTTCCCATGTCCATATTTCTTTTTTTATACCATTCAAAAATCTCTAGATTTGGTTCTTTATATTTTTATACTTCCTCAGTCGTTTCATTTTTCAAATGGCCCAATGTTTCTTGGTCTATATAATGTTTTTCATAATCGAGTGTATTAATGAGCATCATTTTTTATTTGAAGCTTCTGACAGCTTTTCTTGTGCAAGTATTTTTCTTTCCTCTAATTTCTCTTTTAATTTTTCGGTATAACTTCTGTCTGGAAATTCTGGGCTTCTTGCATAATAGTAACAATGCATAATTTCTTTCTTATCCTCAATAGTCCATTCTATTGTCTTTATGGCTATTTTCTGGCCTATCTGTTTTTGTGATTTTTATGAACTACTATGTCCTTTTACAATGGGGTGAGGGGGGGCACCCTCCCTTGGACCTGGCTAGCCCCATTGTACAAATGTTTCCATGTCTTGAGGATTTACATTGCCATTTTTTCCAGTCCTGGCACCAGTGGCCTTATCAGGATTGGGCACTTTTTATTCTGAGTCTTGTGCACCCAGCTATCTTGTTTTTTTTATTTTTTTAACCTATTTCTGTCCATGATATGTGTTATATAAAATGCAATCCATATATCAATGTAGTCTTGGTGAGATTTTGTGAAAAACAGGATCCAGCTCATGAAGGTACTCACCAAGACTTGGGGATTAATTCATTTCCAGCTATACTACTTTCCTTTGCTTGCTGATTTATCATCTCTCCATTCAGACCCCTCTCCATTCCAACCCCATGGTCAAGTATGTCATTCATCCTGTTCAAAGAGTTATTCACATGGTTCATGTAGTGTCACACATCAGAATACATGACATGCGGTACTCTATCTATTATGTGGCCCTGATGAAACTTGCCTGTGGCTCCACATTCACCCTGCACATAGGTAGGGTGACAAATATTAACACTCCAACATTGTGCGTGTGGGGGGGTGGCCTCTGTACAGTACTTTACCCTCATGATGGCTATGGAGAGATTCCACCTGCTCCACATCTGGGGTAACCATTAACCTGATTAACCATGCCCCCCTCACCTGTCCAATCTCAGATGGTTTCATGTCATGGGTATGTGTAAGAAAACTCTTTACAAACTTTGGGGAAGGGATGTGGGAGCCACATCCTCCATATCAAGTATACCCTTTGCCACCCCAGTCTGTGCCTGTTCATCACCACCATCATCATCAGAGGTTACCAATTCTCCAATATCAGGTAGTAGGAGCTCCACAGAGCTTCTACCAGCCTCACCTGTGATTATACCAATGAAACAAAAAATGAAGAAATACTAAGATATGATCAGAATATGCTACCTAAAGCAGACGAAAGAAACAATAGATGCAAATGCAAATAAACTTTATAGTAAGATGTATTTATAGATCTATATATGAATGAAGACAAATAACTTATGCCATACTATCTGCAGCTGGTCACTGAACCTCAATGTCAGATGTACCTAGACACACAAAACTGAATTGATAAAGGGATGCTAAACATTAAACAGAAATTAACAACTTAAACAAAAATGATTACAATTCTACACACTTTTATATATGCATATGAATGGCAGACATGCAACAACACTAGTGGATACCCTATGGCTGACTTTTACCTCTTCCCCCTCATCCATCACAGCACTGAGTAACTCCTCTGAGCTGTCTGGACCCCTTACAGCTTAAACCAACTCCTCCATTTCATTAAGAGGTGGTTTGGTAGCAGGCCCACACCCAGTAGCTCTCTGTTGCCATGCCACAGCCTTGTTGTATTTATAGCATTCTTTATCACATCACTGGCCCTGTGTATGATAGCCTAGTAGTCATGGCTGTGACCACCCACAGCATTCACATCCTTATCCACATACCACCAGGCATGGCCATGGAAGGGTCTGTTAGCTCAACATTGATCTAAGATTAGTGACTCATGGAGACAGATGGTCTGGATAATTACCTCATTCTCACCATCTGAGAATGAAGATTTATGTGGGACTAATGCTGTCTTTGTTGGTTTTGGTGACATATCCCCGTAGAGATGTAAAAAATAAATATATCAGACAGAACACAACTGAGGCTGTATGGTTACAAGCTGATCTAACACTGGGCAGAAAAAAGGCATTATGCAGGCATCACCATTTAAACTTTTAATGATATATCTGAATATAAAGATCTAGGCAATATTCACACATACCCCTGTAGCTCCTCTGTGCCAATAACATAACTTTAGAATGAAAAAAGGATGTGAGAGATACAGAATATCATCATTATCAGTGAATAGTTTCTCAACTTCACTTTAACCTGCATAAGCTTCTTAAGTCAGACATGTGTCAACATCCTCAGAAAATGTTGCTGGAAACCCATGAAATAGAAGTAAAGGAGAAGAGCAACAACAACTGTTACACCTTCATTATGAAAAACTGTTACACCTTCATTATGAAAAGAACTTTTCAAAGTGCAGTTTCTGAATCACTCAATCTGCCTGAGGTGCTGGGCAGATAAACATGGTTTGATAGTACCTACATGATGATGTACACATGCCTGAGCAGAACAAGACCAAGTGTTCAGAACTTTGGCTAGGTAATGACTTGCAAGTGTGACTCATTAGCAGTTCTGCAACTTGAATTATTTTTTTAACAAATCTGCTAATGGAAAATACACTTAAAGAGGGTGTGTCAGAGATAACGGGCTTCCTGACAAGGTTCTATGTACATTTACTAACGTAGGAGAGAATCTTTATACACTCTTTAGAAAAATATTTCAAGAAGAGTATGTGCATGAGGACAAAGTGTCTGGAAATTATATCAAGTTTATACAACACAGATAACAGAAAAGTCAAACTCATTACAGAATATAATACATTGATGGTACAAAGGGATAGGAATGGTGTAATGCATACAAAAAAGAAAAACAATGCTGTATTGCAGTCATTTGTTTGCACATTCACATGGTTCACTATCATGACATTCAGGAGGACATCTTCTGTGAAATGACGAGTGAAAATTGTGTGATAGTATGGGCATGTTTTTCTCAAAATGCAAAAATGCCAGAATTGCAAAACTTAGTACGTGTTCCACTTTCTATTCTTAACTAATGGCAGTCCTGAGGGAGCAAACACTGTTAATCATGTCAGTGTATCAGTATTGCTATTATTTTCCCCAGCTGTCTAACATCCCTCAGGGTTAACTTTAAAATATCTTCACTAAAAATCATTGTTAGTGATGTTGTACCCGACAACAAACCACTGGGCATTAAAATCGAAGATCAACTTAAATTTGACTCTCATATCCAAAGCTGCATTAAAAAAAATAGTAAACTGGTCATGCCATGCTCTACAGATAAAAAAAAATTCTTACAAACCCCTCCAGAGCTACTCTTGTTGCTGCATACCTCCTTCCTTCTATACTCTATGTGTCTCCTACCCTTACCAACATAACTTCAACCCTTCAACCACAGCTGGAGTCCTGCTACAATAAAGCAGCTAAATTTGCAACTAACCTAACTTACAAGTCTCACCACTGCACTGTACTGACTAGAACTATCCAGCCAGTTGCTGTTTAATCAACTTCTGCTCTCTCACAACATGACTCATATACCCAGTGCCTGCCCTGCCATTAGCTCAATGTTTACTTCCTAATCATCACCTCCGGTCCTCTGCTAAACAATTTTTAGCAATCTATAAATCTAATAAAACTGTTGGTTATATCTTATATTCTAACTCTGTGGCTAAAACTTGGAACAAAATACCCTTTCAAATCAGAGTACTTTCCAGCAGTCATTTGTTTAAACAATCTTTGAAAGAATTCCTGTATCCTGGCTCTGTACATGTAACACCTCAGGATAACAATGCTCCCAGATGTTTGTTTCTCTTTCTATTCCATCTTCTGTTTTATTTGCCCTCTATACATGTTACATACTTTTTAAAAATTGTTGTGTTCTTTGCCATAATTTACTGATTTATTTTCCTTTTTTTTGTACTACTCACACCTCTTCTTCTTCTCTGGGCCGGATTCACGAAGGCTTGCATGGAGTCTTAGAGTAGAGTAAGACTCCATGCAGCCATCATGTCCGACGAGCGATCCAGGAACAGCCTGCAGGGGTGTGCAAGAGAGCTCCTAAAACAGCTCTTACACTGATAGGGATGTGATATGCAAATTACCTCAATTGCAGGTGAAAGGCATGCAAATGAGGTAGATTTGCTATTCAGGAAACCCAAACCTGTCCGAGTAAGAGCAGTGTTATTTGCAGAAATGTACTCAGTTGACAACTGAGTACCATTCTGCAAATAGCAAAACGGAGCCGTGACAACTCCAAATAAAGGTTGCATCCAGTTCAGGAAGCATGCCAATGGCCAAATATATGTCCATTGGAAATGTTTCCTGATGCAATATGAAAATAATTTTTTTTTCTCTGATTTACGATGTTTAAGCATAGCGCAGCACCGCGCAAATGGGCTGTGCTCTAAAACCCAGAAAACTAAAAATTAAAACCCAGAAATGTAGATCTTATTGAAATTGTTAATGTACAATGCAAGGGAATGGTAGGCTGAAGACAACATGGCCACCGAGTAGAGGTTGCTAAGGGGGGAAGCTCAGTCTAAGAGATGTAACCAAGTATTAGTAGGCAGTCCTATGTAAATGAGGGTTAGGATAGTGAATCGCAAGTTTACATAGCAAATGAGCACAGTCAGTGGAGTGTAGGAGTAGGATAAGGGGAGTAACAGAGTAGAAGATAGGTGACATCATGAGGGAGGTATGCATGAAAGAAGTGAAGCTCATTGGAGCAGAGTGGCATGTGTCTGCTGTCATTTACACTTCATGGAAAGAGGTGTGTCAACAGATAGGCTAGGGAAAGGCAAGAAATGGAAGGTGTATGCCGTGGATCACACCAACGTTTCTTGCTGAGCATGCATGCGTGCATGTGCACACCTGTAAACCCGAGTAAGACAGAGTGCACGCGTGTAAGCGTGAGTGTGCACATTTAAGCCAGAGTAAGCATGTATAAGGCTGTTTAAAGAGTTGTAAGCACGTTTGCGCTGGTGTGCATGTGTTTTAACCCAAATACGCAAGTTTTAGTCCATGTAAGCATGTGTGCGCACGTGTTAGCTGCTGTGCGCATGTTTGCGCTTGTGTGCGCGGCGCTCCCCCCTGAGGTAACAGAAAGGAAAAAGGAAGCACAACAAATAGTAGGAAGCTACCAGAGAGTACTAGCAGAGCTAGCAGGTGAAAGCAATCAGAATCAGGCAATTACACAGGCAGTACACTAGCCCAGCCCAGCCTAGCACTTAAAACTCTGCAAACAACAGTCCATTATGTTTCTTACAACAGACACTGCAGTAAGCTAATAGAAGTGAAAACTGAAAAAGCTTTACTGAGACAAAGAAATGTTAGGGGCTGCCATTGCTGTTATAAGGTGACATATGCAACATGCTGAGGGTGGTGACAATGGAAATGCTGCTGGACAACCCACAGTGAGGAGACGGAGAAGAGTGTACAGGACCAGGGTAACTTACCAGGGGCTGCATGAGCTGGAGATAGTGGAGCGCTATAGAGTGGACAGAGACCTCCTGCAGAAAATTGTTGAGCTGTGCAGGCCACGCCTCACACACAGAACCAACAGAGGGGAACCCATCCCAGTGGAAACCAAGGTATGTGTTGGCCTAAGAATATTAGCAACAGGTACCTTCCAGAGACCAACTGGTGATATTATGGGGATATCACAGGCATCAGCATCCAGGGTATTGCACCAGTTCCTGGATGCCATGTCAGCACATGTTGGTGATCATGTATATTTCCCAATTCCCGTGATGTATTGGCCAGCAATATGCGTCTCTTCCAGCAAATAGCGGAATACCCTGAGGTAGTGGGTGCAATAGACTGCACGCACATATGCATCAAAGCACCAGCCAGCGAGCGGGGTAGGGTCTACTTCAACCGTAAGGGCTTCCCCTCCATCAACTGCCAGGTTGTGTGTGATGCCCAGGGCATAATACTGAATGTGTATGCAGGCTGCCCTGGAAGTTACCATGATTCCCATATCTGGCATCTGACACAGCTGTACCAGACATTTGCCAATGGGGACATCCCACATGGTCACCTAGTGAGGGATGCTGGCTATGCACTGGAGTCGTGGCTGATGACACCCATCAGAAACTCACAAACACCTGAACAGGAATGCCATAATGAGGGACACGCACAAACACGTAATGAAATAGAGCGTGTGTTTGGGCTGCTCAAGTCACAGTTACGGTGCCTGGACACATCTGGTGGAGCCTTGCAGTACTCACCAACTACATGTTCCCAAATTGTCATGGTATGTGCTATGCTACATAATATGATCCTGTGAAAACAGCTGCAGCAGGACCAGCATAGGCCTGGGCCAAACAGCCCCCCACCATTGCCAAGGCCATCACAGGCAGAGCGTGACTCGGAGGAGGAACAACCTGAGCCTGCCCCAGTAGGCAGAAGGAGGCATGCCCAGTATGCTTTGGCTTTGGCAAAGAGGCAACGCATAGCACATACACTGGCTCAGTAGGAACTCTGGAAATGATACCTCTCTCTGACTCACACATATAGTAAAAGAGATGCCTAAGTTGACACTACCTGCTTTCAAACATGTACAGGGAGTGTAGTATGTGCATCCGACATAGGCAGCCCTGCAACACCACCTAAGGCATGATTGCCATGTGTTAAGCAATATAAAGCAGTGCTAAACATCATTTACCACCATGTAGTATTTTCAAACAAAATCGCACACACCAAATAGCACAACTGTGGTCAATGTTGAGTAATATTGGGCAATGTCCAGTAATGTTGGTGAATATTGAGCAATGTCGGACAAGCCTGGTCTAAGTAGGGCATAGCTAAACAAAAGTCAATATGCTCATATTTGTTTAACTGGCCCTTAAGCAGTCTGGTCTGCTCAGTATGAAAATATAAAGCAGTGACGGGCCTCGAACCCAGGATACTTTGCACTATAGTCAAAATACTGAACCACTAAACCATGACAGCATTGCAGTGGTCAACCTGTATGAAGGAATGTTGATAAGTCTATGCAAAGTATCTCATGGAAAACCTGCAGGCACAACATAATCCCTGTCAAGTTATGACACAAAGGTGAGTCCTGCAGTAAGAACAGAACCTGACTTCCAACACACACAGTATACATGTTAATATTGGTCATGTTCACACACATCAACAAATGTAGTGGGCCTCAGATAGCAACATACTGAAAGGTCACACTGGGCCTGCTCACACACTTGAATAAATGAGACAAATGTCAGGCAACAAAACACAGAAAGCCTGAACTGGGCATGTTCACACACTTAGGCCATGTCTGAGTACAGCAGTGGGCCACACATATCTGGCAGTTGCATGTGTTAACCCAGGAACCTGTCACTATCCAGTAATCCACCCTGTGCACACAGTTATATGACAACAGACATATCTATACTATAGTGGAACCCTGTCATAATCAAATATGTTCTGCAGATACCAAGGCTGTTCATAGAAACTGGAAAAGCAAAGATGATAAAGACCTGCAAACAGTATCAGCAGTAAATGTTGTGCATCCTGAACATTAGCATAGGTTCAGAGGTCGATACTAGACTATCTGCCCTAGGGCATGTACAAGCCTAGCCAGAGTGTGTTTGGCATTCGCAACCCTGTCAGATTACTACACTGTGTGTGCAAATAGTAGGTCACACAAGATAGCCCATGTACATTTAGGCAATTGTGCCTCTGCCTAGCAGGGACACAGAAGATATCCCAGGGGTAAACATATAATCACCCATACAGTCATCAAGATGTCTCCTGTAGGTGGTCAGTGGGTGGCTCTGCCTATGTGAAACTGGGATTACAATCTGGAGTGAGTGGAGGCTCTGGGATAAGAATCTGTCCCTCCAGCATGTCCTATTAACATCTGTGCTGAGGTATACATCCCTGGAGTGTGTAGCTCCAAGGGAGTCGGATATCCTGAGGTGGAGCATGTCCAGTAAATCTGGGTTGGGTATATCTGTAAACAACAGGCACATATCATATCAGAGTAGGTGGTAAGTGACTGAATAGAGTTGGAGTTACTGCATCCGAACTGTGCAGGGCATCTGTGTGAGTCCCTAGATCTGCTTGGTGAGGAACTTCTGTAACTAGTACAGTCACTGCAGGTGTCGGGTAAGGTACACCCCAAATGTTGCATTGTAACCAAGCATGGTTGTGATGAGTATAGGGGCACAATGACCTCACTCGATCTAGATGTGAAACCATATGGGATAAGGTGGCCCACATAGAAGGTGTGTCCAACCACTTTGGCAATGTGAATGTCAAAGGCGACAGTACAAACAAGTCATGTCTCCAAACCCCTAACAACTCCTACCGTATGCAATGGAGTACTACCTATGTGGTAATGTGTGGGCATGTTGTTAATCCCAAAGGGGATGACTATGCAACTAATGGCATTTAGCTGTAGGGCATAGCTCAGGCACCAGTCATCCATCTCTGTGAGACCCTGTTTGAGTATGCATGTGGCAGCTGAAGAGTTGATCATGGCACCCAGTTTGCAGTCAAGTGCAAACATGTTCAGCCATATTCCCCCTGTGGTAGCCTGTACTTCAGACAAATATATACTGAACAAGAGAGGTCCCAGGACCAAGCTGTGTGGGATGCCATGTGTAACTGGTGTATAGTCAAACATGGCACCTACAATTCTGACCATGTGGGTGCTATCCCTGATTTAGGTAGCAATCCATCGTGTGAGATATGTGTCCATATCGACGCTGGTGAGCCTATGCATAATGGCCCAGTGGGTTATTGTATTGAAGGTTTTTTCAAGGTTCAGGTAGGCTGTGTGGACAACCGTCCCTATGTCGATGGACCTGTTAACTGTTTAAAGAATACAAACAGGTTCAAGAGGTAAGATATGCCCACAACAATGCTGAAATGTGTAGGACACAGTGTCTGTAGGTTCCCGATGTCTATGTGTATGAGTCCCATGACAATACGCTCCATAGCTTTGCAGAACAGGCTAGTTAGGCTTATAGGGCAATATTGTCTGTGGTCCATTGTGGCACCAACTCTGTGGAGTGGGACCACTGTCGCTCTATGCCATTCCTTGGGTACATATCCTGTAGTAACTCCGATATTGAACAGTGATGTAATGTGAGGGTTACGTCTGTCATGAAGCTTGTGTAAGATGTAGGCCGGGACACCATCTGGTCCCATTGATACTGTGATGTACGCTCTGGGGAGGGCAGCACTCACCTGTTACTGTGTGATGTCAGGGAGGTTATACTCTGTTGGGATGGATAGTTGCTCCTTAGGGGGATGGGGGAGACATCTGCACTGAACCTGTTTGCCAGGATGTTGGCAATGCCAGTGGGTTCAGCGTACGTTTAGTCAGTATGCAGTAACTCACAGCATATCAGTGAGTGTCGACCCAGGTTCCTGACATAACTGAAGAAGGCCGTGTGATAGTCCTACGTGTCTGGTGCAATTGTCTTGTAGAAGCTGCCCTTAGAAAAGTTCATGAGTGATTGTAGCTGTCTGCTGGTACAGATCACAAATGCCTTCCCAGTCTGGGATTGTGCTCTATCATGTAGTAGCATCCTCCTGATGTTCTACAGCTTATTAATGGCTGGGGTCTACCAGACAGGTCCCCTGCCATTGCAGTAGTGAGTCCTGTTGTTATATGGGATAGCACAATCCATGCAGTCCACTAGGTGTCCATAGAATATGTATGTAAAGGATTCAACAGTGTGAGCCATATTTGCCACTGTCTCAGGGTCTCTGAAGGATACCACCTTGCTTTGGTGAAGTGAGACATTGGCTCATGAGAAGTTCACCAAGATAACCCAGGATGGGAGTGTGGAGGGTATATGTATGTCCAGTGAGATACATGTATGTTCTGACCTTACCAATGAGGGGTATATCGCTGGTATGGAACATACAGTCCCCATGTTGGTGATGATCAGGTCCAATATGTATTCCCCCTTGTGGCTGTGCTGACTGTTTGTGCCATAGCATATGAGTCTACAAATTGTAGCGACTGTTGGGTGAGGGTGTTGGGGCTTGAGTAGTATCCCCAGTCAATATTTGTGTATATGAAGTCATCCAATATAATGGTGTTTGTGGAGACCTTCATATTCTCCATAGTTCCCATGAAAGCTGAGTGTGGTTCCTGAGTTTGGGAGGGTGGTCTGTAGCAGGCAACAAACTGAAAGGCAGTTTTGCACAATGGTAGTTGTATATGTATGGTTTGTGATGCTTTGTGCAGTGCTACTAACCCGGAGGTGTGTGTATCTGTGATGTATATGGATACTCCCCCTAGTTGTGTTGTCTGTTCCAAGTCTTGTTGTCAGAAAGCATGGTATGAAACATAACCTGGTAGTGCTGGTGTGCATAAGTGAGCCTGAATCAGGCATCTGTTAGTGCACAGATATCGCTATCCTCCATACTGAGGAGAGTCCTGAGTGACCGCAATATGAGGGTAACACATCTGGTGTTGAGCAGCATTACCCTTAGTTTCATTTAACCTGTAATATCTATGGAGGTGGGTTTGTCTTTTGAGCCATGCTTAAAAAAGATGCTATGGTGGTAGCAAGAGCCTTAGCCAGAATTCAAAAGTCCAAGGGTAACAGGTGCAAGCTGTCCATAGTGAAGCTATGTGGCATGTTGAGAATGTCACCACAAGCTGACAGACACTGTATCTCCTATGAATGAAACAAATTTGTTAGGCAACTGTTAAACGTGATATGTTTGTCTGTATACTGTGACATCATAATTGGTGGGTGTAAGATGCTAGACAAGGTCAGGGTCATACTTGCCTGGGCTACATGATCAGAGTGTTCCTCCATGTATCATGTCATGTGGTTAAGGGAGTAACGTCTGAGGTTTTACGCACCAGCATGGACAATGATGGTGCCAGTCCTGTACTTGCTTTGGAGTGACCTGACTGCCTGTGTTATGTGGCAGATCCTGGCACCTGACAGACAGCCCAAAGTGCCTATTCCCTTGTTAGGGCTGGTGAGTGGTACATCAGTGTGTCTGACAATAAGTGTCGCCTATTACAAGTGTATTAGGTGTGTTGTTTAGCCCGAAGGGCAGTGACTGTGTGGCACACTGACATGGTGAACTATGTGATATGTGGGTATTGTAGTGGGGTAGCAATTGTGTGTGTGTCTGCTTTGGAGGTCTCTGCTGCTTAGGCAGAGTACATTTATAGCATCCAAGTATGTCTATGTGTGACAATGTGGTTTGAGTGCTGTCGCTAGAGGATATGTGAGACTGATATGTGGTGTGTGTGGTTACCTTCACCACCTGATAGACTGTGCCAGTCATGGGTCGAGAGAGTTCAGCACCCTGTATGTCTCTATAGGTGCATCTCACACATATATCTGAGTTTGTTGGGAGGAGGAGAGGGTTGTCTGTGTACATGAGGCAGATGTGACATTGTGTCAGTATCACAATATTCACCAGCTGGACTGGAGAGTACACACAAAACCGACCCCTGGACATGCCAGGATATTATGATGACATACTCTGTAGCCTGATAACAAAGGATCAGTAGGGTGTTAAGTGTGTAAAAGAGTATAACAGGGATTAGTGCTCATGTTCGTTGGTGTTTTGTAAAGAGTAGCTGAGAAGGAGTCCAGACTGAATCATGACACCTCCTTCAGCTATGTCCTATATAGCAATATACACCCATATATGTCCTGAGTCAGGGCCAGCTGTACCTGACTGACAATGCCGACGTCCTGACAGACAGGCCCATATGTACATACCCACCTCCCACTGACAATAGGCCATATCATCATACCAGGAGATATCACATGTAGAATGGATGAGCAGCTACCCCCACTGCCAAAAGCGTGGCAGCAAGTGAAATACATTGATTCCCAATATGTGTCATGCACAAACTACAGAACAAACAGATCATGCACCTGAACAGTCAGCTGAGCCACACCCCCTACACAGGATGTGGAACTGTTGAATGTGTCACAGCAACATATGGCACTCCCCACAAGTGTTGGTGCACAACACACCATGAGAAGTCAAGTCCAGTACGCCTATGAAGTCTGATCTGCAAGATCATGGAGTCCATCATGGTTGCAGTCATAAACAAAGCTATTGGAAGCTGACATACACACAACCCTACCAACTGTGGTATGTTCATGTGCGGATTATGGTTCCCAAACATGCTAGACTGTTTGCAAGGCAGCCACCCAGGACATACATCAATGAACACATCTACACATGCCTCACATAGACTTTGAATAGCCCTTTATCAACATCCCAGACACATGTGGTATCCACAATACCAACAAGCTGTGCATAAATATGTGTTGACATATGACGGAATGTCAATGTGTCCACAGATAGATCACACACGGTAAGGATTATGAGGTCTTGTTCAAGCTGTTGACACCTGCTGACCCACATGGACCATTCCTGAAATGGCATAAAACAACATGTACACACATCACCATGTCCAGTCTGATGATGTCACCATCCTATAAATACAGCAGGAGAAAAAAAGCCACCCAATAAAGCAAATAGCGTGCTGTGTTAATGCATTCCTCTTTAATATCATAACATAGTTAAGTAGGGGTTTGAATCCTGCAAATGCTGACTGTGTGCAATTGTCTTTGAAAGTAGTTCCCTTTTTGGAGACTGGGAAAACACTTTAAAAGAGGTACATTCCTCTTTGGAAAGTCTGATGATGTCACCATCCTAAAAATACAGCAGGAGAAAAGAAACCACCCAGAAAAGCAAATATCGTGCTGTGTTAATGCATTACTTTTTAGTATCATAACATAGTTAAGTAGGGGTTTGAATCCTACAAATGCTGATGATGTGCACAATTGTCTTTGAAAGGAGTGCCCTTTTTGGAGACTGGGAAAACCCAGTAAAAGAGGTACATTCCTCTTTGGAAAGTCTGATGATGTCACCATCCTACAAATACAGCAGGAGAAAACAAACCACCCAGTAAAGCAAATAGTGGGTTGTGTTAATTCCTTGCTCTTTAATAACATATCATAACATAGTTAAGCAGGGGGTTGAATCCTGCAAGTGCTGACTGAGTATGGGGGGGGTGGTGTATGTGTGCAATTGTCTTTGAAAGAAGTGCCCATTTTGGAGACTGGGAAAACACACTAAAAGAGGTACATTCCTCTTTGGAAAAACTGATGATGTCACCATCCTACAAATACAGACGGAGAAGGGAAACCAACCAGTAAAGCAAATAGTGCGCCATGTTAAAGCATCACTTTCTCGTATCATAACATAGCTAGGGAGGGGTTTCGATCCTACAAACGCTGACTGTGTGGGGGGGGGTTGTGTGTATGTGTGCAATTGTCTTTGGAAAGAGTGCCCTTTTTGGAGACTGGGAAAACACACTAAAAGAGGTACATTCCTCTTTGGAAAGTCTAATGATGTCACCATCCTACAAATACAGATGGAGAAGGAAGACTACCCAATAAAGCAAATAGCATGCCATGCTAATGCATCGCTCTTTCGTATCATAACATAGTTGGATAGGGGTTTGGAACTTGCCAATGCTGACTGTGTGTGTGGGGGGGGTATGTGTGCAATTGTCTTTGAAAGAAATACCCTTTTTGGAGACTGGGAAAACCCACTAAAAGAGGTACATTTGTCTTTGGAAAGTCTAATGATGTCACCATCCTACAAATACAGCAGGAGAAAAGAAACCACCCAATAAAGCAAATAGCGCAATGTGTTAATGCATTGCTCTCTTGTATCATAACATAGTTAGGTAGGAGTTTGGATCCTGCAAATGTGGGGGGTGTAGGTGTGCAATTGCCTATGAAAGGAGTGCCCTTTTTGGAGACTGGGAAACACACTAAAAGAGGTACATTCCTCTTTGGAAAGACTGATGATGTCACCATCCTACAAATTCAGACAGAGAAGGAAAACCACCCAGTAAAACAAATAGTGTGTCATGTTAATGCATTACTCTCTAGTATCATAACATAGTTAGGTAGTGGTTTGAATCGTGCAAATTCTGACTGTATGTCAGGGGTGTGTGTATGCGTGCAATTGTCTTTGAAAGGAGTTCCCTTTTTGGAGACTGGGAAAACACACTAAAAGAGGTACATTCCTCTTTGGAAAGACTGATGATGTCACCATCCTACAAATACAGACGGAGAAGAGAACCCACCCAGTAAAGCAAATAGCACGCTGTATTAATGCATTGCTCTCTTATATCATAATATAGTTACGTAGGAGTTTGGATCCTGCAAACGCGGGGGGTGTGTGTATGTGTGCAGTTACCTTTGAAAGAAGTGCCCTTTTTGGAGACTGGGAAAACACACTAAAAGAGGTACATTCCTCTTTGGAAAGACTGACAATGTCACCATCCTACAAATATAGACGGAGAAGGGAACCCACCCACTAAAGCAAACAGCTTGCCGTGTTAGTGCATCACTCTCTCATATCAAAACATGGCTAGATAGGGGTTTGGATCCCGCAAGCACTGACTGTGTTTTGTATGGGGTATGTATGCAATTGTCTTTAAAAGGAGTGCCCACGACCCAATAAAGCAAATAATACACCGTGTTAATACATTGTTCTCTAGTATCATAACATAGTTAGTTAGGGGTTTGAGTCCTGCAAATGCTGACTGTGTGTGGGGGGTGTGTGTATGTGTGTGATTGTCCTTAAAAGAAGTGCCCTTTTTGGCGACTGGGAAAACACACTAAAAGAAGTACATTCCTCTTTGGAAAGACTGAATATGTCACCATCCTACAAGTACAGACGGAGAAGAGAAAGCACTCAATAAAGCAAATAGCATGCCGTGTTAATGCATTGTTCTCTCGTATTGTAACATAGTTAAATAGGGGTTTGGATCCTGCAAATGCTGACTGTGCATGTGTACAATTCTCTTTGAAAGGAGTGCCCTTTTTGGAGACTGGGAAAACACACTAAAAGAGGTACATTCCTCGTTGGAAAGACTGATGATGTCACCATCCTACAAATACAGAGGGAGAAGAAAAACCACCCAGTAAAACAAATAGCGGTCTGTGTTGATGCATATCTCTCTAATATCATAACATTGTTAGGTAGGGGTTTGGATCTTGCAAACACTGACTGTGTGTGTGTGTGAGGGGGATATGTGTGCAATTGTCTTTGAAAGGAGTGCCCTTTTTGGAGACTGGGAAAACACACTAAAAGAGGTACATTCCTCTTTGGAAAAACTGATGAAGTCACCATCCTACAAATACAGACGGACAAGAGAAGCCATCCAATAAAGCAAACAGCGCGCAGTGTTAATGAATAGGTTTTTAGTATCATAACATAGTTAAGTACGGGTTTGGATCCTGCTGCCTGTGGGGGGTGTATATGTGTTTATTTGTCTTTGAAAGAAGTGCCCTTTTTGGAGACTGGGAAAATACACTAAAAGAGGTACATTCCTCTTTGGAAAGACTGATGATGTCACCATCCTGCAAATACAGACAGAGAAGAGAAACCACCCTGTAAAGCAAATAGCGCGCCAAGTTAATGCATCACTCTCTAGTATCATAACATTGTTAGATAGGGGTTTGGATTTTGCAATCGCTGACTGTGTGAGTGTGGGGGGTGTGTATGTGTGCAATTGACTTTGAAAGGAGTGCCCTTTTTGGAGACTGGGAAAACCCACTAAAAGAGGTACATTCCTCTTTGAAAAGTCTGATGATGTCACCATCCTACAAATACAGCAGGAGAAGAGAAACCACCAAGGAAAGCAAATAGCACGCTGTGTTAATGCATTGCTTTCTAGTATCATAACATAGTTAGGTAGGGGTTTGAATTCTGCAAACGCTGATTGTGTGTGGGGGGTGTGTGTATGTGAGCAATTGTCATTAAAATGAGTGCCCTTTTTGGAGACTTGGAAAACACATCAAAACAGGTACATTCCTCTTTGGAAAGACTGATGATGTCACCATCCTACAAATTCAGACAGAGAAAGGCAACCAACCAGTGAAGCAAATAGCGCACCGTGTTAATGCATTACTGTCTCGTATCATAACATCGTTAGATAGGGGTTTGGATCCTGCAAATGCTGATTGTGGGGGGTGTGTATATGTGTGCACTTGCCTTTGAAAGGAATGCCCTTTTTGGAGACTGGGAAAACACACTAAAAGAGGTACATTCCTCTTTGGAAAGACTGATGATGTCACCATTCTACAAATACAGACGGGGAAGGCAAACCACCCAAAAAAGCAAATAGCGCGCCGCTGTGTTAATGCATCGCTCTTTAGTATTATAACATAGTTAGGTAGGGGCTTGGATCCTGCAAACACTGGGTATGTGTGCAATTGTCTTTGAAAGGAGTGCCCTTTTTGGAGACTGGGAAAACACACTAAAAGAGGTACATTCCTCTTTAGAAAGACTGATGATGTCACCATCCTACAAATACAGGCGGAGAAGTGAAACCACCCAGTAAAGCAAATAGTGTGCCGTGTTAATGCATCGCTATATAGTATCATAACATTGCTAGGTAACAGTTTGGATTGTGTGTGCAGGATATGTGCAATTGTCTTTGAAAGGAGTGCACTTTTTGGAGACTGGGAAAACACACTAAAAAAGGTACATTCCTCTTTGGAAAGACTGATGACGTCACCATCCTACAAATACAGACGGAGAAGGAAAAAACACCCATTAAAGCAAATAGCCTGCCGTGCATAGCTCTCTAATATCATAACATTGTTAGGAAGGGGTTTGGATCTTGCAAACGCTGACTGTGTGTGTGTGGGGGTGTGTGTCTGTATGTGTGCAATTGTCTTTAAAATGAGTGCCCTTTTTGGAGACAGGGAAAACACACTAAAAGAATTACATTCCTCTTTGGAAAGACTGATGATGTCACCATCCTACAAATACAGACGGAGAAGGGAAACCACTCAATAAAGCAAACAGCGCACCGTGTTAATGCATGGCTGTCTAGTATCATAACATAGTTACGTGGGGGTTTGGATCCTGCTGACTGTGAGGTGTATGTGTGCAATTGTCTTTGAAAGGGCTGCCCTTTTTGGAGAATGGGAAAACACACTAAAAGAGGTACATTCCTCTTTGGAAAGACTGATGATGTCACCATCCTACAAATACAGATGGAGAAGTGAAACCACCCAGTAAAGCAAATAGCGCGCCATGTTAATGCATCACTCTCTAGTATCATAACATTGTTAGGTAGGAGTTTGGATTCTGCAAACGCTGATTGTGTGTGCAGGGTGTGTGTATGTGTGCAATTGTCTTTGAAAGGGCTGCCCTTTTTTGGAGACTGGGAAAACACACTAAAAGAGGTACATTCCTCTTTGGAAAGACTGATGATGTCACCATCCTACAAATACAGACAGAGAAAAAAAAACACCCAGTCGAACAAATATTGTGCCGTGTTAATGCATTGCTTTCTAGTATCATAACATAGTTAGGTAGGGGTTTGAATCTCGCAAATGCTGACTGTGTGTATGTGTGCAACTGTCTTTGAAAAGAGTGACCTTTTTGGAGACTGGAAAACTCACTAAAAGAGGTACATTCCTCTTTGGAAAGACTGATGATGTCACCATCCTACAAATACAGATGGAGAAAAAAAAAAACCCAGTAAAGCAAATAGCATGCCGTGTTAATGCATCGCTCTCACATATCATAACATAGTTAGGTAGACGTTTGAATACTGCAAAAACTAACTGGGTGTGTGTATGTTTGTAATTGTCTTTGAAAGAGTGCAGTGGCAAATATATATTTGTACATG